>NC_080737.1:11714523-12014523 GCF_019097595.1 Hemibagrus wyckioides | reverse complement strand
ACCTCAGATTAGAGCCGTTATGAAGGCTTTACAGAGCATCAGTAGCAGACATATCTCAATATCAACTGTTCAAAGGACATTATTGTGTATTTTTTCAGCATTGTTTTACAATGTAGAAAGAAATAAACATCAGGAAAGACCATGGAATTAGAAGGTGTGTCCAAACTTTTGACTGGTATTGTATATGGACAAACAAAACAGCTTGGGGCACAGTTCTGGATAAATACTTATCAACGTCTGATTCTTAAAAAAATATACCAAACTTTGAACATCCCACAGAGAAGCATTAAATCCAATAACAAAAAAAAATGAAAAGAAAATGATGCAGCTCTGCCTAGATAAGGCCTTCCAACACATGAGGTCATTAAAGGAACACTCAAGAGGCCAAGAGTAACTCTGTAGGAGATGGAGATATCCCACAACTCAGTTTGGTGAAGCTGTTCACAGGACAACCATAACCTGGATACTCCACAAAGCAGGGATTTATGGAAGAGTGGTGAGTCATATGAAATTCCATTTTGAATTTGCCAAAAAGCATATTGGAGACTCAGCAAACATGTGGGAAGAGGTTCTCTGGTCTGATGACACCAAAACGGTTTGGCCTTGGCACAGTGTGCAATGTTTAGTGGAAACCCAACACTGCATTTCTCTGAGAACATGATCCCCGCAGTGAAGCATATTGGTGGTAGAATGATTTTGATTATTACCCTTGGCCTCTTGGTTACTTCTCTGACTAATGCCCTCCTTACCCAGTCTTTGACGTTTGATTGATAACCTCCTCTAAGCAGTGTCACAGTGGCCCCATTTTTAATAGTGGATTTAATGGTGATCTGGGATGTTATACATTTATAACACAGATTTAAATGAATGTTTATTTATACCATTTTGGTCTTCATAATGGTGTTTACAAGCAACAGGAGTGATTACAGAATTTTAAAAGCTATATTGAATATACAACTATATAATATGCAATATATAGAATATACTATTGAATATCCAAACTATATTTAAGATACAACTGTGTAGTGTTTTCTTAATTAAACGCTTATGTCCTGATTTTTATCTGTCAACCACTTAACTCATTTTATATTTTCACAGAAAAGAGTTGGATGCAACTATACAGACCAATTTGCTGTTTACAAGTCACAGGGTTCATTAACTTTCCATACCGCAGGCTAGTATGTGTGATGGAGCACACTCC
Organism: Hemibagrus wyckioides; assembly: GCF_019097595.1. Taxonomy (NCBI): domain Eukaryota; kingdom Metazoa; phylum Chordata; class Actinopteri; order Siluriformes; family Bagridae; genus Hemibagrus; species Hemibagrus wyckioides. The sequence goes on along the minus strand of NC_080737.1, from coordinate 12,013,322 downwards.
ATGCCTTTGGCTTAGATGACCAAGCATAAACTGAACATTTTAAAAAACACTGCTTTGTAAAAAAAAAAAAAAAAAAAAAAGTAAAAGTAAAGTCAAATGGTTTATTTGCATCTATAGTCATCTGGAAACAATAATATCTCTAGCCAAAAAAATTGTATGCAAATAAAGCCTGTGAGTTCTTTGGCTCAACATGAGAGACTCAGTGTCCCAACAAATGATTAATAGTTTTGCTTACCCAGCCTCTCATATAATAAGTGCAAAAGAAGGATTTCCTAATGTTTTTTTTATTGCTGATATTTAAAAAAGCCTCTATTAAATATGTGTCATCCTTTCCTCTTTTCTTTTGCCCCTGAAAACTAATTCGATTGTCCTTGTTTACTGCCTCTTGATTGTTTGTTGTCTTGTGCTCCATTCAGAAGTAATAAATTGTGCATTACACCACTTGATTAAAGACACATTAAGATGAATGGAGGATGGAAATATCCACAGATGACAACATGTGTTTTGAATATGTGTGGACTGGCAAGATAGCAAGAATTTTATGATTATTCTAATCTATGACATTTGATATTTGCCAGTTGAAAAGACCACCACAGAATCGCTGCTAATATGAAGGTATTTTATCAGGGCCAGCAATTATTCGTAAACTGTTATAGGCCGTTTTATTAGAGAAATCTACCTATACTAAACCATAATCCATTATATTACATTATGTACAGTAGATATAACTCATGTTGCTGCAGTGCTGGAAATGATCCTTCGACTGGTAGAGTACCATTGAGTTTAGCTATATACAGAGATAGTTAATGGTTAATCGTTAATAGTTAAATAGTTTTAATTTTATTTAAAAAAAAATACCTAGGGCTTGTATTTTATTGCATTTTTAGCATTATTAAAGAAACAGTTCATTAGTATGGCATAAGTATGTATGGCACGAAGTTCAGGATTTCTGTTTTAGAATGTCAGTAGTGCCAATATTTCAACAAATAAAACAATATTAAAGCTAAAAACTAGACAAATTTGGACACAATATTTCAAAATACTAGCACAAAAAAAATAAATAAATAATGACTTGAACTTATCGTTGAGATCTGGCTTTAAATTTTGCATTACATGCTCCTTGTTGGTCTGATTATGATGGAAAAGGAGTAGTGTATTTTCCACAGCTTTTTGATGTTCGTACAGCAAGCTTTCATTAATTCATTCTTCATCTTGATTTATGATGTTCTTGGAAATCTGACTTCAAGGACACTTGCTTGTAGACAACCTAGAATTAATTCTTATAATTAGATAGCTGGTTTGAGTAGGAATTTCCATAACATCTCTCTGTTCACGTTTTCGTCTCAGCCTTAAGTCTCCCTGCTTTCCTTTTTATTTTCGTATTTGTCCCATTCCATATACATTTCAGATCTGCCAGTCTATATCAAATAAGGATTCTTTACTCTAACACACAGATCACTTTTCCTTCATGTTTGCCTTGGTGCTGTGTTTTATATTTACAAAATAAACTGTGTGATGTAGAAATTCTAATTCGATCTGAATATTCCGTGACCTGGTTTCCCATCTCAAACAAGGCAATGAAATCATGCTGTAAATCTTGCAGAAGTGCAGCTCTGCTGTTTATTTTGCATAGTGCTACAGTTAGGGGATCCCCCCCCCACCCTTCCTCCCCCAACAACCATCTCTATCCTTTTCCAAGATGTTTTTTTTCCCTTGCTAATAAAATTTCAGGCTCTGTGGACTGATGTGGCCAAAGCTCGGGCTGTCTCAACCCACAATCTGCGGAGAGATGATGTGATCCAGGGAAAAACCCCAAAAGCAAGCTTGCAAACTGACACAGCTGAAAGAGCAACATTTAATGGCTAAAGGGTAGCACACCCTGCTGAAGCTATTGACACAAATACATATTAATGCCAGTTTGTTTGTGATTTTTATTGATCATATTCTGAATCATCTTTACTGTAAAGGTTTTTTGCCCTGACCTCTCTATGTGGCTGCAGGTGAGAGCCAAGAGCAAAACACCTATACGGCTATACGGTTACACAGTTTCTCTCCAGCCCTGTGTCTTAAATGCATCTCTTGTCTCTCAGACGTCCACCTCTGAAAAAGTTTTTGCTATACATAAGTGGTACATAGGCCATATAACAATAAAATGGGTTCAGTTACATCAAGTATTGTTTATTTAACACAATTCAAAACAGTTATTCCATTTCTGTTTTATTTGTATAGTACTTTTAACAATGGGCATCGTCTCAAATAGCTTATGGACAACTGACTTTCACACCCAAATATGATTTTCTCCCATTTCTCATTATAACCTCCACTTTTAAGGGAAGGCATCACATTAGATTCTGGAACATGGTTATGGAGACTTTTGCCCATTCAGCCACAAGAGCATTAGTGAGGCCATGCACTGATATCAAGGAGTGCAGTCAACATTGAATCCCAGTAGTGTTCAGTAAGCTCAAGTTCTTCTACTCTATCTTTGGCAAACTTTGTCTTCATGGAATTTATGTTATTCAGAGGGGTTTTGTCATGCTGGAACAGGTTTGTGTCATCTTAGATGCAGTGAAGCAATAGTTTGAGAAAGACCCACATGTGGGTGTAATGGTCAGGGGTCTGAAACATTTCTTTACACATTTGCCTTTAAACAGTCTGTTTTCATAGTCATAGAAATGTGTTCTAATTGGATTAAAAAGAGTATCTAAAATTCAGTGAAAAATCTTTTTCTGCCAGGTAGCTTGCCTTATGACTGCATGTGACCAGCTACAAACCACCAACTACAGAATGGTTTATGTTTAGAAAATTACTACAGACTGTTCTCTCCCCATAAGGTTATTAGCTCTTCTGTAGTATTTTGGTATGGTTCATTGACATACTGTTCTTGGCTGGATCTCCATCTAGACCATGATCTACCAGCTGATGACTCCTGCCATATACTTAAGTCCTTCTACAACATGCTGTTTTGGTTTTCCAACTGTGGGCTAGGGGATTGTGGTGGCATTGCAGATGCTTTGAGACCAGCAATGTTAGGCATTTGAAATGCAGCACTTTCCCATAGCTTAAGTGATTTTACTTGGCAATGGTTGAATTTTGTGAAAATATTAACCCCAGACTCTGTAGTAGGGTATATTCCTCACTGAGCTTTATTATTAGTTTCAGTGTAGTAAATAAATAATAAGTACAATACTTGACGAGGGACAGTGCAGCGCTGAATAATAGACAGTTTTGCAATGAATAAAGTGCTGAGGATGTAAACATAAAAGACAGAAAAATAAAAATGCTGTAGGTGCTCCATAATGCATTTTGATTTTGTGTTAGCATCAGGCTAAAAATTGCAATGGGAGTGCTATGATATGGGTTAGTGTCAGTCAAGTCTCTGGTTATTGAGGAGTCTAGGAAAAGAAACTATTGCACAGTCTGGTTGTGAGGGCCTGAATGCTCCTGCACCTTTTCCAAGACAGCAGGACAGTGAAGAGGGGTCAACCACATTCCTGCAACGTGTAGTGTAACCCAGTGACCAAAACTCTGAACACATCATACCTATTTTTTTTTCCTATTATTTAAAGCAAAGAGAAAAGCAAATCACAGCTCAAGATCCCTGAAAGGCAGGAAGCGGAAGATCCTCAGCACTCTAGGAAGTATACAGCAGTACACAGCAGCTTGAAACATACCAGATTGCTCACTTATCGGTCACTTACTACATCTCTAATAAAGTGCTGCACAACATTAAAAGATTATGAATTTGTACACTGTGTCATTGCCTTTCCTCCTTTTATACAGTATCATGATTTACATGAAATCTGCTTGTATACAGCTTGATAATTGAGAGTAAAAAAACAAAACAAACAAAAAAAACAATGCTTACATAATCTATTATAAAGTGAAAGGAAACTTGATACAGTAATGTGAAATTTATTGCTAGGTTTGTTTTAAGGTTAAGCAAATAATTTGGTTTGAAAGAGTTCAGCTGACAAAAATGGTTGGGAACCCTAGCAGAAGAGTACCAGAACCACCACCCGGCTGTTGGCAGATGATACAGTCGTTAGCTGTGTGCCACTATAACTCCTAATATGGCTAGTCTTCATTCTATAATGTACACTGGTCTCTCTCGCTCTCTCTCTCTCTCAGTTCATTTACCCCTTGCTCTTTTCCCTTCTAACTTTTTTGCTCTATGGACACTGACCGATTTCACCTACCCCATTTTCTCAGTAGTCTTGTTAAAGTGTAACATCATCCTCATTCTCCCTCTTTCCCTGACCTGCATGACACTACACTTTCTTTACTAAGCTCTTTTCCCAAAGCAGATTGAGTGAGTAAACTAGGTTTAAGATGTAATCCAACACCATTTATGATAAAAGGAACACGAAGGGAACACGAAGAACTTCAAATCTCTGAGGCTTACTTTTGCTATCTCTTGCAGTGAAGCAGGGAACATCAGCATATGTGTGGATGTGTGGATGATTTGCCATTTTAACGGACCATTACTGAACACTGTGAAAGTCTCTCCCTTGTTTCATGTAAAGAAAAAGAAAAAGGAGGTTGCACATCGATGGCCATTTTTTTTCTGCATAAAAGATCTGGGTTATTATTTTATTTTATTTATTGACCAAAGGAAGGTTTCAAATAATGATACAAAGGATCATTTTGGTTTGTGAGAATTGTGAGCGGTCATGTCTTTTAAAAAAAAAAAGCATGAAATGCACATCATGCTCACGTACTTATCAAGCATGACTGTGACGCATGATGTCATTATCATGGTGTTATGGATACCACACACTAGAGTATAACTAAAGGTATGAAACAGGACAGAACATGCTGTTGTTCATGGAAAAGAACAGCTTGCAATAACCCATGGTCTTTAATTGGCTGTTGTTTTACAAGTTGTTCTTTTTGTGGTATTAGTTTAAATATATATTAGAAGTACACTTGAAGTCTGTCAGCTCTCTCTCATTATGTCATGTATTATGGCAATGCGATTGCTATTTGTGTCTCGGAATTACTCCGAGATACAGGAACTCTTTCGAATTTAACAGAAAATCGAAGTCATACCCTATGATGTAGGTTTTGGCATGTTCTGGTGATCAATATTAACAGGAACTATGATGGGGAACTTATTTTTGTTTTTATGAAAAAAAGACAAACATTTCCTTTTATGGTTCTCACAAAACATTGCACAAGTCTTATATTCTTTAGTAAGCCGCAAAGAATTTTGGGGCCATTAATACAGGTTGGTGATTATAGAGACTCCATAGTAATCCATTCCTCCATTATTATATCTGCTTCATTTAATAAACTGCCAATGCTAACGTGTTATTATGGGAATATACAAAGCAGAACCAGAATTACAAAAACCATGTGACAAACCGAAGTCTAATTGTAAATGGAGTGTACTTTTCCTAAACACATCCTCGGCACAAGCCACGGTCATAAACACTCGCAGAACAGAAAATAATTATAGTACCAGTCAGCCATGAACCAAGTAGCTCATTGAAACCATGCCTGGCAAATGAAAAACACTGCTGATGTTTTAGTATTCCCACTACGATTTTCATCATTGCCATCTAGGTACAACGTATACACAGTTTTGCAAGCAAGAAACATCAAATATATAGTACCTTGAAACAATTTAACCTGAATTATGTATTTAAACTAATTTCCCTAAAAACATGTTCTGCATCAAAACCATTTTCTGTAGACCGCCTCTCATTTGCAGGCCACCTTTGTAGTGGAAATCCTGAGGCATTCATATCTTATTATTTTGCACAATAATTCAGAACCAGATGTAGACATGTGTGGATGTTGTGTATGGTACAGTACACCATTTTTTGGCTTTGTGTTGTTTTCCTTTTCTTGTGGACCACACATGTGATGTTTCAAAGTGAGGTTGTGACTCTGTGCCGAGGGATTTTCCTGCAGGTCAGCCATGTTGCTGGGCCAAAAGAAAACATAAATCTGGAAAACCCAAGAACCAAGTAGAAGACAGCCAGAGAAACTGAGCTGGACCTTGTGGTGCCTGCTGAATTGCTTCAGTTTGCGTTGGGGTTTCTTTATTGGATGGCAGTAATTCCCCTTTCGGTTTGTGAGTTTATTTTTCTAAAGCCTCCCTCCAGGTAAAGCTTCGTAATTGTGCCATCATAAACCACATGGCAAAGGAGCGTATTCTCGCCATGCACTTTTAAGACATTTTACAATGTAATTTACATATACGCACAGTCAAATCAAAGACCGAAGGGGAAATTCCTCATCAAAATGACGCATTATGCCAAGAAATGACAAGAAAGGATGAGTGTTTAAGAGTTTCAAATAAAGGAAATTACCATAACACGTCTTTTGGGGAATGGTGGGACATTTCCTATATCTGTGAGTCATGCTTTTCCGCCAATTAAGTAAGTGAGTGAGTCAAGTAACCAAGAGAGACTTCCGGCGCCTTTGCGTCAAGCTTACTTCCGCTGTACCAAATACTGCCATTACTGTGAAACATGACCTGAGATTAGAGCTTCATTAGTATTTTAGTTACATTTTTTTCCTAATCTTTTACACTCCATTTGCTTTATGAAGAGACGGGGTTATTAAACCAAAGTAAGTGAGGAGCTGGACTGCATGAAAATGTTTCCAGGGTTTGGCCACCCAAATAGTACCTACATTTAGCACTCTTTTTATTCTCATCTTTAACATAGCTCTTTCTTTTCTTTAGATGCCCTAGATGATATTTTAAGGTTCACCATTGCTCTGTCTCTGCTAACTGCTCTGGTGGCCGGAGGTTATATTGGGTACAGATCAATACTTTGTGGTGTTACATAGACAAGCTGTGAAATTTCTTGAGGACCTCCAAACTGAAACTAGTATATGGAGGTATACTTGATAAGCAATATGTAATTTGTTCTGTGTTCCTTCTTGAGTATATTGTTTATCTTTCTCTGTAGTAGTAGAATTGCTTTATTGAACTGGTCAAAACTGGTTGGGAGTATAGTCTACTACTGCATCCGATCTGCTAATCCAGCCAATAGTGGTTCTGCTTTTGTCCTTTTACACAGCGCTTTCCACTTCTCATTGTAAAACAAAACTTAAAATTCAGGAGAATAAGGAGGTACATGAGTACAGACGATGGAGAAAGAGGAATTATGACACAAACCAAGAAGACTGAGCTTGAATTTCCCTTTTATTCCCTCTAGTGACTCTTCTCAGCCTTCACACACCACCACTCCCACCCACCCTTCTATCCTGTCTTCGCTGGCACTGACCTTTTTCCCTCGTTTCCTATTGTCTCCGGATATGAGTAACATAGCAAGTCATGAAGAAAGGGATGTTATGAGGAAGTAGTGAGGCAAAGAATGGGGGTAAAGACCACCACCGCCCCTACCCTTCATCTTCCCAAGGGAGCCCACAGATGAGATCACTGATGACATACCTGGCTTTGCAGCTCTGACATTCTAGTATTGTAAATTTCGTCTTAAAAGTAAAATACAGATGTGAAAATGTGTTCATTGGGGTTTTACACAGATCTTGTGTTGAAAAGTCTTACAGTTGAAAAGAAAGGTAGCACTGCTGTCACACAGTACATGTTTCCTATTTTCAGATTGGCCATTTGCACTGGACTGGGAGTGGACACCACCACTCCCACCCACCCTTCTATCCTGTCTTCGCTGGCACTGACCTTTTTCCCTCGTTTCCTATTGTCTCCGGATATGAGTAACATAGCAAGTCATGAAGAAAGGGATGTTATGAGGAAGTAGTGAGGCAAAGAATGGGGGTAAAGACCACCACCGCCCCTACCCTTCATCTTCCCAAGGGAGCCCACAGATGAGATCACTGATGACATACCTGGCTTTGCAGCTCTGACATTCTAGTATTGTAAATTTCGTCTTAAAAGTAAAATACAGATGTGAAAATGTGTTCATTGGGGTTTTACACAGATCTTGTGTTGAAAAGTCTTACAGTTGAAAAGAAAGGTAGCACTGCTGTCACACAGTACATGTTTCCTATTTTCAGATTGGCTATTTGCACTGGACTGGCATCCCATTTAGGGTGTGTTTCTGCCTCATGTTCCTGAGAGATGCCCTGAATCCAGTGTGACCCTGACTAGGATAAAGCAGTTACTGAAGATGAGGGAATGAATGGTATTGTTGTCAGTGTAATGTTTATACTGTTGGGTAATCCTAGAACTTAGAGAACATAGAGCAACAACTTTAAAGCAAGCACAGATAACAATAAAAAGCACTCAGGAAGTAAGATAGCATGTGCAAAGAAAAGAAAATGGCAGATACGGTCGAGAGAAAGAAATCCAGCATCTGTTCTGGCTGTACTTATTTTTTGATATTTCAATCCAATCTTAAGTGAGTTGGCTGATATAAAACATTTTTTGGCAACTGAAATGACATTGCTTTTTGGTTGATGTAATACTTCCAATCCAATAATGGTCCACTACCCATAATGTTCAAGCCTAACACTGTTTTTTTGTTTTTTTTTCACCAATGGCTATATATATACCCTAATGAAGCCTCACTGCCTTATATGGCCTGGGATAGTGAGCAAAGAGCTGCTACATTCTATGGCTTGAAATTTGGTACACATGATCTTTCTCTCACTTTCCATCACTCCCTCCCTTCCTCTTTCCTTCCAGTCAAGGAGTAGCCTTTGAACAGTCTCAGTTCCTGATTCATGGGAATGAATTGAATATTGAAGGAAGCTAAATGGAAAATCATACAGAAAAGGCACAGTGTGTCCCACACAGAGAAGCTTAAAGTCATGAAATCATGATGTGAGTTTTTCCCAGCACATGGCATATAATCTATTGTTCATGGTGTGAGAAAAGCCACCATACAATTGTGTCAAGATATTAAGCTGAAGACTCATCACCCAGCCCATGGGGTAAGTCTTAAAGTATGTTTCACACAGGAGAAAACACACAGGAAGCAGAGTGATAAAGCATCTCGTTAGTACATGTTTTATTTGGAATAAATACCTTGAATTCATGACAATTCAAAATGCCAGCGTAAAAAAATACATAAAATAGAAAGGTATTTACAGGATTTATTTGTGCACAGCTAGATGGATGTATACATGGTATACAAGGCAGCCCATGCAGGACGATGAACTCTTTTGCTGTACTAAAGTGCAAAAGAAAAAAAAAATGGATAAAACATTCCAAGTCACATAGGAACCATCTTTTAGATGGACGATATGGTCACTCCAAAGAACCTCACACACATCTTGTTATCTTTTCACTGTATTATGCATTACATGAATTTACATTGTGTACAAAAGACAGTTTACCAGGTTGGCATCCGGCACAAAATCATGTCTTGTGGCATAAGCCATCCAAATCATTGCTATAATAATAACTTAGTTACTGTACCAGACAGGGCTTGATTATAGCAGCTGTACCTCTGTCTCACTGGAAAGAGAGGATAAAATAAAAACAAATGAGATGTTGGATGACTAAATGAGATAAAAACCTGTCTTGGAGGCACAGTTTGAAGACAGGGCCGGACGCTAAGAGTTAACTGTCTCACCCTGAACTATAGAAGAATAGATAACCTACTGTTGAGATTCAGGAGAAAGATTAATATGCTAATATTAAGATAACTAACTCAGTTGGAATCATTTTCTTTAGCTTCTCTGTAAGTCTATGTGATATGTAGTGATGCAATACCTTACTTTAAAAGGCATGAAAGTTCTAGTCACTAAGAATTAGCAATAAACTGACCGAACTTTTCTCCTACATAATAAGGTCTTGGAAAGAATCAACAAATTTCTGCTTCTCCAGCGCTCTGGCATTCTCTCAATGTTTATTATGCCAGGAATATTTACATAGACAACAGGACTAATTCATGTTTTCAAATCATAATGGTAAATGATCAAAGCATTAAACCATACTCTGTTTAGATGAAACTTGAACCCATTCTCTCACCAGACTCTCTGAACCCTTTTGAGGCATTAACACAAGAGGGATCTAAGGAGGACATGCAGTACAAGGGCAATGTCTGTGCTACTTTTTGAACTGGAATGTTTCTTTTTTAGTCCAAAAGATGATCGGCATTTAAGTTAGCCTATATGGCAATATTGCTTTACAAGGTATTGCTTCTCTCTGTTTTATAACAGTTTTTTTCTTCTTCTTTATGTCTCTTCCCTTTCGCAGGCAAGGCAAAAAAAAACACAAGATGCACCAGAACAAATAAGGTTCCGGATCGTTCAACTTTTAACTGTTCTTTGTTTGTTGAGTATATCGTTTAACAAAGTGACAAGTCCATGAAAGTAGATAACATGAAAGGTAAAGTACTGTGGGGGAAAAGGAATCATTAACAGGATTTTAACGAGCAAAAGTCTAGCTCCTGTGGCTTCTTCATGCTCACACAGTGATCCCTGGGAAGCACCATGCCCGTCTCTGTGGCACAGCGGAGTGGACGTCGTTTGAAGCCTTTGCCACAGGTCTTGGAACAGGGGGACCACTCACCTATATGCCACACTGGGCATGGGTCACCACATGCCCGTATTGCGCTTGGCCTTTTGGCTGGATCGCAGTCTGTCCCAGGAGATCCGTCTCCTCTTAGACACTGTACCAATCTCCTCTGGAGGCCATTTCCACAGGTCACTGAGCACTCATCCCACCCAGTAGTCACCCACTTCCCAGGAGGTGGAGCCTCCTTGACATAGGGAGATTGAATCTTTTTATTGAGGGGATCAGCTTCTTTGCCAAGTCCTCCCTCCTCAACAAGAATGCTGTTTTCAGCCAGAGTCCTGTCCTCCTTCTTTAACACCTTGTCCTCTTTGGATTCTCGTTTTATATAGAAGGAATAGCGGATGCGTGGAGGTGTTAAGTGGCCCACAGACAGCACCTCTATTGTTAGAGATTCCCCCAGTGGCCTTACAGCATGCAGCGTCTCTGATTGGCCGCTGGTGCCGCTGTAGCGCAAGAGGCTGCCACGCACTAGGATGTCCCGCTCCACTGCTGACACTATGTAGTTACCATTGAGAAGGTATTCGCCTCGGCTGTTCTTGACAGCCAGGTAGTTGTCATCGTTTACCATTCCCTTATAGCCACGTTGGCGGATGTCAACATTGGATGCACCCACTGGAAGCATGACGACAAAGTTGTAGCCGTGGCTAAGGGAAATAAAGGTGAAAAAATAAGGTTAGGGTTTTAATACTGAAGAGGATCTAGACAGCATCCACTATAGTATGATTGTGAAATTTTATATTAGATCCTCTAATGCCAGTCAATAGCGTCCAATAAAGCCTGTGTGAAGGTTGTCTTTACACTTCTCTCTCTTTTAAATTAAATAGAAAATTTATATGTAGGTATTTTATCACACTTTCTAATTTCTGTTTCGAGCAAATTAATCATTTCAATGCTTTTTTTTATTTGATGTGTTCCTCTGTAAAGAAAATGTGTCTATGGGTTAAAGAATAACCAAGGATGACCAAGCTTTCATCTGCTATACTTACATGTCACTTTTAATAGTGCTTAGTGCATAATTTTAACCATAAAAAATCTGCCATTGAGGTAAGCAGTGTCCCTGATTAAGATGTTCTCCATATGAGAAAAAAAACATATTACTGGACTTTACTATAATTAATTGATTGTCATATTTATATGTTTAATATTGTCCTTTAATGGCCCTTTCCATGATTTTGAGTGTGTTTAAAGCCCCAAAACCACAGATTTTATTGTGACAAAAATGGCCCTAAGTCAAAGGTCAAGATCTCAACTAAAACAATGCACTTCAGCGCACTTAGCTCTACACATGGACCTTCTGTACACATGTTGTGGTGGCATCTGAGGTCTGAATACCCATTGTGTACAATTTTGGAATTTAACTCCACATTATGCATAGTCTAAAGTAACTATAACTAAACTCTGCATACTGACCTAAGACTTTAAAAATGTTCCACTACACAGCTGGTGATTTTACACACAATTCATAACACTGCAAACACACATATTAGTTCTCTTTCAATTGCTGAGAAATAGGAAATTACTTTAAAGCCAATATAAATTAATGTGATTTGTTTTGTACCATAGTTACATTTAACATACATTTATGTTTTGCACGAACGTTTCTGTCTAAAATAGTCTCACTGCACATTGTAAATGATTAAGACAGAAACATGTGAAGGCATGATCACAATCTGAATCCCTAAAACATTTTTTATGAAATACAATGCCGCATGATGTATGACTTCTAGGGAATATCAGCTAATATGATCAGAATGCAGGCCACAAAGATAAAGGCTTCCTATATTAACTTACATGGGTCTTGTGAAGAGGCCAGAAATCTTCTTGCAGCTCTTATTGTCTCCTCCACAGACGCCACACTTGTCAAACTTCTTGCTGGAGCCCAGTTTACCGTCACAGCCTGCTTTGCTACATTTGCCCTGAACACAGACTCCTGAAGTGTCTGGAGAACATGGAGTCCCATCTACAACCTGCAAAAGGACAGGACAAAAGATTGTGTGCTTAATGAGCATTACTCATTATATTTATAACTGTATAATGCTGACCGTTTACAGTTTCTAAATCTGCAAGGAGCAGTACTATACCATGGCAAATGCCTTTTACTTTAATAATAAATGACTTATTTTCTGCATTCTTTCTTGGGTGCTGTATTTTGTGGTAGCTGCTTGTGCGTGAGTGACTGCCTGGTCCTGATATGCCTCATGATTCTGTGAAAGCTCAAACCACACTCTGTATCTCAACGCTGGATTAACCTCTTCTCTCTTACTATCTTTTTCGCAATCCTTTTTTTCTCCATGCATTCTGACAGCTATGAGAAACTAAAGGCAATCATGACCCCAGACAATTTTCTACATTACAGGTTTACAGAATATTCCTGTACTGTTTATTTCAATGCTTTCTTACAAAAATAAACACTCATTTAAAACACTTCTGAGTAATAATTCATGATTCAGAGAGGAAATGTGTCCTACAATGAAAGAAAGATGTGGTTTCTTTTGGTTCTTCCACCAAAACCCAATGTAGTTCATCTATTTAAGGCTTCCAGACTTTACCATGTAAACCAGGGAATGGTACGAATGGAAATGATGTATAAAGCTGTAATTCTCACCTTGGGAGCAAGGACGTAGAAATAACCTGTCCCGTTAGCCCTGCATATCAGTTTACAGTGGTCTTTAGGGGAGACGCCCGAGTACTTCGGGACCCACACCACAGAGGGCGTCAGGCGGTTGGTGTTCAGATTGAAGCCATTGAAAGCCTCGCACTGCTCCTCTCTGTAACTCTTCCCTGTGTTAAAGACATGTAAGAGATGTAGTTCTTTTACTAATGCCAGTTCCTAGGTGCTCTTCAGTTGCCTTCAATTTAAGCCCAGGATCCAATATATCTAATTTATGTCTAACGTCTTGTCCCAAAAGGCTAAACAATAATCATGTCTGTTACCAGGGAACTGACCATGACTGCACAAAATCAAAGCAATTTATTGCTGCACAAATACATTTCTGTCAATCTAAAGACAGGGATAAAATATATTGAGTAGGTTTGAAGTGACTTGAAATGCATTAAAAATGTGCTGACCTGTGTCTGGGCATGGTGTGAGGTTGCAGGACCGGTACTTCACCCTCACACCTTGGCAGTATTTGCCCCCATTGTCTGGCACTGGATTATTGCACTCTCTCTTTGCCAGCTGCACTCCACCACCACATGTCCTGGAGCAAGCCCCAAATGTCCCCCATTTACCCCACTTTCCATCCACCTAAAGAGAGAGAGAGAGAGAAATTGTTGTGAAGTGTTGAAGTGCTGCTTTGCATCATAAAAGATGTCCATAAAAGTATATTTAGCTTGCATGTACAGTATGACTAAACTGTGTATAAAGAGTGTGCAAAGTGTGGCTAAAGTCATTTTTGAGGAATTTAATAATCTTTGTAGCCACTGCATTCAGCGTTTAGGTTTCAAATTTAACAGTTAGTCAACATTTTCATGTATGAAAGTCCACCTGAAAATAATAAATCTTTACTATGTATAATATGATAGGATTGGTTAAATTACTTATATTGAAGCGACACTGTGGGTCAGCTAATCATGTGTGAGAAGGCAAAGTTTGTGGTGATACTACATTTTTTAGCATGGTTTTCCTTCAAATACACTATGTCCAAAGGTGTGTGGGCACATGACCATGTCACCCATATGTGACTCTTCACAATTTCTCTTCAGGCCTAAATCTAATCTTGCACGTCAATGCCCCTTTGACAAACTGAGCTTCAGAACGACATGCGTTTCCAAAGTAGGAGTGTCCTGCACAGAGCCTTGACCTCAACCTCACTGAAAACCTTTGGAATGAACTGAAACACCTTCACTCATCATTAGTGCTTGACCTCATTAGTGGTCTTCTGGCTGAATGGACAACCCCCCCCCCCCTTTTGGCCATATAGTGTATGCATAATAGATTGATGCACACTTTATCAGCTTGCTATTATTGCATTTTAACATGTTTTAAAATAATTTTCTTTATCTTTTTCCACTTGATATTTTGTCATGTTCCATCATTTTTAATCTAGCCTTTCCCCCTCTCTTATATATTACATGATGTCAGCAATCCCCTAGCTATGTGGCTGGTAAATTAGTAAAAAATTTGTTGTCTTGGGTCACTTTTATTTTGAAATATTTTTATTCAAAGCGTTATTTTCCAGGATAAACTTGTCCCCATTCACAGGTTATGAGAGCTCACTGAATGATTTAGTGAGGATGTAAATAATGTAAATCATATGCTATAGCCATCTTAGTCATGAGATCGCCATCCAGTTCAACATCTATGGGGGATTTTTAACCAGTAGAGGGAATAGCTTTTGGATGAATGATTTTTGTCCCTCCAGTACAGTTCCAGAGATTTGTAGAATCTATTCCAAGGCAGTGAAGCTGATCTGGTGACTTGTCGTGACCAAAAACATAAGAAAGTTGTGTGTTTATGTGCTGTATACAATGCATTAGTGAGTTTATGTACAGTATACAATGCATTACTATGTTTATATACAGTATACAGTGCATTACTGTGTGTATATGTCTAGTGTGGTGTCACTTGACTCACCTTTGGCCTGGTGACCTCGTATTTCTCTATGCAAACCCCGCGCATACACAGCAAGCCTTCTCCACACGCTGTGCCGTCTGCCCAGGGAAAGTGGCGTGTCTGACAGACAGGCTGGCCGCGGGTCTTGCCTGTACACCACAGCCGCTGACAGGGTGCCTGCATTAGTGGGCATGGCTTCGAACCAGCGCCAAATGATAGCTCACACTGCCTCTCTAAACCATACGACACTCCAGGAAAAACGTCAGGTAGTGTCAGGGGTTTCTCAGGCTGATCCAATAAGCAATCACCTGTAGGGTTTAATGACAATATGGTGTCATGGTTGATTTCTGGAAACTTTATCTTGGCTGTTTAACCTTCATGTGTTCTTACATTATTGAATCAAACCCGTGAAG
The DNA here is from genome assembly GCF_019097595.1 of Hemibagrus wyckioides. Lineage (NCBI taxonomy): Eukaryota > Metazoa > Chordata > Actinopteri > Siluriformes > Bagridae > Hemibagrus > Hemibagrus wyckioides. Next base: position 11,997,892 of record NC_080737.1, on the reverse strand, counting down.
CTTTAGGATGGAAAATCCTATTAAGCAATGTCAAACATATTATATGTCAGAACGCTAAAGTTCATTTAAAGATTACTTTGCCCTATCAACATTTAATGGGAAATAAGTGCAGCTTCAGATATGTTCTATATGCCCCAAATGAACATAAACACCATGCTGATTTTTATCATACCAAGCATTATTCACTAATGGTGTTGATATTATCTGAGAGAGAAGTTTGACTGAATGCCTTATAACTTCAAGATTTGTTTGACTCATCTTTAGATTCAGCACATCTGTATGTGTTTGTTTAAATGATGAAGTCTGAGAGATGTATTTGTCTATGAGAGTCTGGGGAACCCAAAGGACCAATTGTAAACTGTCTAATCAGTAAAGCACACAAACACTTCACCACTGTTTGCTTTTTCCTTTTCTACACTTGTAGAGTGTGTATATATGTGTGTGTGTGTGTGGGTGTGTACTCGACAGTGACATCTGTATCTTTGAGAAACATCGTCTGACAATGCATCTGCCTCTTTGAGGAAGCTCATGTGATCGGAGACTAAACATGCACACACACTGATCAGCAGAACATATTGCGTGCCCCAATTTTTTGCACATGCAAGCATCATTTACTGATTTAATACAGTGTGTTGTGTTAACTAACGATGTATAAATGTATATCAAAATGATATGACTATATTATTACCAAAATGTCATAAAATATACTGTGTCTATGTGCCGCTTAATGATAACATTTGTTATAACATTTGACTCAACTGCTTTTTACAATGCTGTTTAAAATATTTCCCAATCCCCACATGCTATTGCCTTGTGCTTCTATCTTATTTTGTGCTTGTGTTATCAACTGTGTTTTCACATCTTTGCCCCATGACATTTTTCAATTATTTATTCAGCTTCAGTAGCCATATTATCACAGTGGATCCAGAGAGTATCCTGGGAACACTGGATGTGTGGTGGAAATACACCCTGCATAGGACACCATGCACACTCATTCACACCTAGGGACAATTTAGCATAGTCTGGCATGTGTTTAGGATGTGAGAGGATGCATGTGAGAACCTGGAGGAAGCTATTTATGCCCTCTAAATTCTTAATATACTCTAAATTGCTCCTGGGCCTGGGTGTGAAAGAGTGTATGAAGGATATCCTGCAATGGATTGGAAATTGAATGAATGAAAACTAATGTAAATTAAAACTATTTCTTTTTTTAAGATACATTATATATTAAACTGCATTCAATGCTCATTAAAAGACTACATATTTAAAGATCCACTCTTGCAAATGTTCTAAACAGTGCTCCAAACTGACATCACAAGCCTGTAGGGTTATGTCATATAACGGTTTTTGCCAGTATGGGAGTGAAACCTGACCCAAACATCTGTCTGAACTTGCTTGGGAAAACAGGATCTTGTTTTACCTATAATCCAGTGACAGCCAGACCACACTGGGCTGCGTGTTCTAAAGCCTGTCTAATCTCAGTGAAGTGGTCTGGATGGCTGCCTGTAAAACACTTCAATGACTTTGTGGAACATCAACTGCCATTTCCCCACAGGGAGATGTGGTGGTTTGCTTTGGTTTAGCATGGCATACCTATGCAGCCCTGAACACATGTTGTATGCATTAAGAAACACTTTAATGCATATTTCAGAATGCTTCAGGTATGTGTGCTTTGCCAAAATGGAACATGCAGGCATGTAAACATCATCCATCAATATTAATCATATTAAACTCATGGCTGCAAATAGCTAGGAGGGCATGAGCTTTTCATGTTTACATGGTTTTATGGTAGCCACAAGGCAAACTTATTTCAAATATATTGTATTTACAACATATTTCAAAAGTTACAGTTACAATAATCCTGGTTAGAGTCTCAACTACAAATGCTGACATTGGGGCTCAAATGGCTCTGACTCTAGTTAAATGGTTACTTACATGTTTCTACCTTGATTGGTTAAACCTGGTTTGGTTCATCATTAGCAATATCCAAATTCTGACTGTTAAAAGTTTATATCCCAGTCTTAGCCATATTTCAGTAAAACCAATAGCCCAGAACATTATTTAGTAACTATCTATTTCCAGGAAAATTACTATAGAGCTATATAAATGTTCCTGGAAATAGATATTAATAGATATAACCAGTGCTGCTCTGACTTACCGTGTCCACTGTCCAAGAAGTCTGTGATGATAGCAGCACTGCATGGTGACCATGGGCTGGTGCGGTTTATCCGGATCAGTGTGGGTGACATCATATGATTATCCTGAAGCTTTCCGAATACATCCTCACATGCCTTCACATTATCATGGGGCATGTTGAATACATGGCCTGTGACGAAAAAAGAATTTTGCATTCCTTTCACTGCGCCAGTTGATCTCAATTATCTGCAAACCTCAAACAAACAGTTTTTATTTTTGCATTTAAAATCCGCACCACTGCTGCTCTCAGGTAATTATCATGTCAGCAATCAAGCCACAGCTATGTAAATCATGCCTCTAGTACCTCCAGCACATTTAGCCCTCCCTCATTTCCTGCACTAGCCTTGTAAACTTTAATGAAACCAGAGATGGAGCTTCCTGCATGAAAACAAGCGACTCTGAACAGGGTTCATGATCTTACCATGGCTGTTTCTCAAATATCTACAGATTAGCCTTACGCTTATAGAAGAGCTACTTGTAGACAGTAGGTTTCAACAGATTTTCGATACAATTAACAAGTGGTGTCACATTTATGAACCATTAAAGCTAATTTGGCTAATCATAGACTACAAATAATATCGTGACTTTGCATGTATACTAACCAAGCTCATGTGCAGTGGTAAATGCAGATGGCAAGCCATCATCCTCGATCACTGAGCAGCTCCTTTTTGGGTCACACATTGTGCCAACATCTGCCATGCCCAGAGTGTCACACGTGGAAGCTCCGCACAGATCCTGGATAAAATAATAAGATTTAAGTCAAATTGAGAAATTAGATAGAAACTGGCTAATTGTGGGAACATTTCTGTTAACTGATCATTGGAAGATGGAAGTCAAATTCTAGAAAATGACCACATACAGTCTATTCGGAACGTTATAATAATAATACTGGGTAGAAAATATTTCCAGTCTGCAACCAGTTTCTGTGAGCCTGTGCCCATTTAGCCCTGTTCTTTGCTGACATGTCAATATTTCTAAGATGCTTTTCCGCTTTGGGATATGGTATAACAGGAGATTACATGGACCGGAATCTCAAATAATGTTTCCAACACTGTGTGCAGTTCACGTTATGAACAAATGAGGTGGTTATGATAATAAAGATGGTCAAGATGTAACTCATTTTTCGTACAATGTCACAGATGAATAAAACAATAAAGGAAAACATTGAGAGGGGACTGCAAACAAGACTGAAGTTAAATTACACAATTCAAGTTAAATGACTTTCTTGTTGTGACTCACGACCAAACAGTTAGCTATTGAAGCAACATTGCACTCGCACTCATGTGGTTAGACTGAATGTCGGTACAGCTGTGATTTGCCACAGATTCGCTAACTGGCATGCCATCTTCCACGTCATCTTCAGTTGACACCATTTACATTTTAAACCAAATATTGTATTCCTAAAAAGCATGGTTTGACATGTCCACTGATGATGTTGTTTATCATGTCTACTGATGATGGCTGGACTGATATACTGATATATACTGCAGAAATAAAGATGCTCTTGCAACACTGCTCAACCAATCAAATCAGTGGACTGTTATAAAAGCGAAAAATCACAAACACATAAATAATGGGACTGCCCCTAGGCCATACAGATTGGATTACTGAAACTATGAGACTACCAAAAAGGTCATCCTTGATATGTGAGTATCACAGCACTACTGATGCAATGACCAAAATAATCATTAAAAAAAGCAGGCATTTGTTCGTGGAATCTCTTAAGTGCTTTTGATTCACCAAGAGATATTCCAGATGCACAGTTAAAGATTCTCTTGAGTTTCAGGGCTACATGAGGTAATAGTTGCAATAAAATGCAGTGTTGTGGGCCAAGGAAAAGAAGTTTTCAGCTGACCTATATTTTGCTACCACACATTTGAAAACACATTTGTATTTTCTGTACTCACTGTACCACACTGAGTGTACACTAGCTGGTAGTGATATTCCTAAAGAAAACAACTTGTATTGCTTTGAAACATAATAATGGAGACTACATAAAATATTACGTTTAGTGTTAGCAACGATGCATCTAACCAACAATCTAGAGAGAGTTCGATTTCACAGCATGCTCTACATTAAAGCTGGACAGAGATTTGTCCTCACATGAGTGCTGATATGTTGCTGGATCAGCAGGTTTAAGGTATGGTCAGACATTAAGGAGTGAGGTCCCAAATCAGTGTGACAAACTGTTTGTGGGCTGCACTTGTTGACCGATGAAAACCCAAACCAGATGCGGGTATGTGAGAGGGAGGATGGTTATTACCAAGAGCTCCGGACCGACAAGTTTCAAAGAAGGAAAGAAGAAAAGCCCCTTTTTTCCCTTTTATGTAACAAGCGTATATTTTGTAACTGTAACCCAGTTCTTTCTTCTGCAAACCTCTTTTTTTGTGTGTGTGTGAATCATGACACAATCTTATAAAGCAGCGGTGGAATTTGGTGTCCTTTTTTTATTAGTACATTGCTTTGAATAAACAACTATTAATCCTTCTTGAGAATCAGTGTTGTAGGAGTTGTATGCCTACACAATAGAAGTGGAACAGCAGATAATTCACATCGTGTTACAATATAATATTGCAGTACACCAACAGCGCCGAAACAATTAAGTGCTATATCCCAAGCTGGGCTTTGTGTTTGCATACCAACAGATCTTGTAGAAACGAGGATTTATTGAATTTATTAGTTTAGAATTGTCAGCGTATGATGTCATGAAATCTCTTAATGGGTAAAAGCATGGCTAGACATCCTTAGAAGGAAGGGTGTAAGAGCCTCTGTGCTTCCCCTCTTTTTCTGCAGCTCATGGCTGAGTATTTCCTTCAATTCTAAATTTATGTCTAAATGAGTCACATTGAGCCTAGTAACAAGTATACACAAAACAGTTCAAAATAGGAACTTAATTCGATTACTAAAGAATATGACGCCTTGCGGTTGCGTGTGGTTAGGGAAGCTGTCAATGCCATAGAGAAATACGATATTTTCTGAAAGAACAGGCTACCCAGCCATGGAATGTTGACTTTCACGGCCGGCAAGTGCTTGATGACGTATTACGCTCATAAAATAAACTATAGACCGTCCTGTGTAGGCGTGGATGCCAGTCTAGATTTAACAGGATGTGCTCGAGTTGACATAAAGTTCATGTAACAAGTTGTGGGTGAGTGCTCCTTTAACCTGAGTGGTTAAGGGCCAGTGAGAAGCTCTAAGCTGAGGTCAGTTGAAATTTTTATGGTTCTTTAATGCCTCTCTCCCTCCAACGCTTCTCCAATAGATTTGGTAAAAGATCTCTATCACTACTACAGCTGAAGCGGAGAGATGATTCTTTTCTTTCATTGCCTGATTATTCAGCGTTCAAGGAGCACTCCTGGAGAAGAATTGCCTGATGTGGGAGCACCGGAGTGTTGACAAGTGAGAGCAACAAGCAAATGGATGGATGCCATCTGCCCATTCAGGAGATTTTTTGAGGAGGATCTACCTAGAACCATCTCCCACCCTCCCTAACCCCACAGAGGATGCCATTATGGCTCACAGCCTCACCATGTCACTTGAACATCGCTATGCCATCCAGCTCTGCTGAGGAAGTCACTCTGCCTGCTTGCTTAGCTGACTCCATCACTCCACCTCCTTGCTACACATCGAATGCCATGCCATGCCCCCCTCTGGCTCCTTCTTGGAAAGAGTTTCTCACCCTGCTGGCTTTGCAGTGGCCATTGCTCTGTTCGCATGCACAGCTTTAGACATTGCACCACCCCTCAGCTATGCTCCACCTCACTGCCTCACGTTTCCTGCTGGCTAGGGTAAGTGTAGCACTCCCAATGAACCCTGTCAGCTAAGAGACATTTCACCTGGCTGTCCAGAAACCCCTATTGACTATATTTCATTTTTCAGGAGCAGGGGCTGTTAGGCGGCAGGTTCTATCGTGGTAGCACTAGTGGGTGCTGAACTACACTACCCATCAGCCCCAACATGTTACAAATCTCAATCACTCTCACCTGTGTCTGGTTATACCTTAACACCACTATGTAACTTCTCGTTTTTCAGGGACTTACCATCAAGCTTCTGTTATTGGTGTAGTCATTTGTTGGGATGTGCGCCACAGTATTGCTTGGTTCAAGTTCAGGTTTATGATTCTTGGTTTTTGGTCAGTTTTTTGGTTGTTTTTCGTTTGTACATTATACAGTGCGCTTGCATTTAACTACACATCCCTGACATAAGCACTCTCTTTTTGTTTTTGCTTACTTGTTTTGATCCATGTAAGTGCCACCCCAACTTTTGTAAACGCCTCTTCAAATAATTCCCCTAATACTCTAATGCTAATAAAAAGACTGAGATCCTTGCATAGGCTCTGCTTAAACATGAGCCTTCTGCTGCAAATATGACATAAATTGAGTCCTCTGAGCTCATTGCCTTCCAGTTAAATGGGATCTGGAGCTTAATAAATCTGTTGTGAGTCACCACTGAAATGGTAAGATGACATATTCCCCATGTTCTTTTACATCATGCTCCAAAAACGGTCAAAGAATCTCTATGGAAGTCCCCCTTATTATACAGTACAAGTTTTTATAACATCGTCTGTAATGGATTATATTAAGAATGCTGACAAATCTAAGAGAAAGTGTGTTTTGTGAATGCGGTTCAATATGCCAGCTAAGCTTAGTTTACACTGTGCTAATTATTTAGCACTTTAGAACTTTTACAAACTTCATAAATATGCGTTCATCTCAGGCTATGGAAAAACACTGCCTCTGGAAAATAAACAGTCATTTTCACAAGTCATAACTGTTCTAAGTGCACTAGATGCACTTGGAGAAATGACTTAAGTGTGAATTGTATAACAAAATGACAAAAAGCATCCACTTTCTGTCGCAGTAATCACTACACTGTTTCTGGAGAGCTACAGAACAAGGATCACCAAACAGGGATGTTGATCAGTGCTGTGTAAGATTCTCCCCTACCACAGTCCCAGCTGGGAATGATCAGAGGCTTTCATTCCAGATACCCTTACCTCCCTTCACCCATGTCTTCAATTGTTTTAAGTGGTAACTACAGACTTAAAAATCCTTCAGTTCAATGATTAGCTTTGTCGCAGTTTATTTAAACCTGTTCAAATAGACTTTTACTAAGCTGCCATGATATGTAGAAGTTGCAGTGGGCCAGTGAAAGAATTCATACACTACACTGGCTTAAAGGGTACAACCCGAGACAACAGAGTGGACGAATATGAGAAAGGATGTTGTTCTAAATGTGCTGGTGGAAAAATGGAACTTGGAAGAAATGTTGCAGAGCCCCAGAGAGTCACTTTCCCCATGCTGCAGCTGGAAAGGGCTTCTACAGCAGGTGGGCCTTGACAAGGTGGGATTTAGGGGTCTCTCTCCCTCTCTCCCGCTCTCTGGTAATGGAAAACAGGCCTTTTTTGAGGAGATGGTTGGACGGGCAGAGGGGACATGGGAGAGAAGGTATCAGATCATTCCCAGCTGGAAGTGTGGTTAAAAGATGATCCCCCAGGAATGGGACATTTCTTCTTATTTTTTATGCTACAGCCCTGTACAAAAGCCAGATTTCCTTGCTTGCACATGGTCTCAGCTGCAATAAGTCAGTGAAGTTGGCTGACTGTATTATGATCAATATGTTTATACTTTTATGCAAAAATTTCTATGTGAACAAAATTATGGCAAAAAATGATTACACAATTATATCATAATCTTTCCTTTAACATCACAGGAATGACATAAGGCATTAACTAGTGTGTGAGAAGTGCAGTATATCAGATTGCATGTTGGAGTTCTCAGAGGAGCCAAGTCTTGGCTCTCTTCATTTTCTGTTTAAGTCGTTCATGGAGTAATGTCGAACCAGATTTGTACAGCTCTGAAAGCTTAAACTAGCTAGACTATCCACTGAACTTTGGATCCATGTTTATATACATAGGGTCACATTACTGATTCTCCCTCTCCACTATGGACCAAAAATGATTTCTGTAGACAAAAATGGCTTTGTCTTCAGAAGGCAATGACTGCCATAACTACAAAAATGCAGGAAGGAACAATCTGCACTTTGTTGCCTCCTCAATATGAAAGAAATCTCAAAGATCACTACTTAGGCCACGTGTGACTCAGGCGCTCAGTTAGGGGAAAAAGACTTTGGTGTGTGAAGGACTGGCTGAGTGCCTGCACATGTGGGCGTTCCTGAGCAACAGCTGACACTGAATGCTGACTTCAGTGTGGGTTTGTTAAGGGTGAATCAGTGCAAAGCATGACTCTTCTGCATGTGTTTGCTTAAGCACAAACTGAGGAGATCTTGAACCCTGCTGTGAATGCAAACAGGCACAGATATGAATGAGCAGCCAAATCAAGATACACGTTCAGTTGCCAACAGGGGCAGTCACCTGTAGTGATTAGTGACTCTTAATAATATGTCATTAACCCAAAATGTTACCCTGGAGGACAGGAGATTAGGCTGGTATTTGTGTCTATTTGTACCTTGTACAACATTGTGCAATGGGGAAAATACTTACTTGAACAGACTGGATTTAGTTTTGATGTTTCTTTCTTGATTGAAACTTGATGACACAAAGTGTATGAATGACATACAGTGAATAATTATGTGTTTGAATTTTTCACATTATGTGATGCACAAAACTTGAAGGATACTTACAATTTTAGTCAAATATAGTCATATAAGCAAATTCAAATACTTGACATTGACCTGACATGACTGCTAGTATCCATTCAGTACTCATGTCACACAAATTTTCCTCACCTCTTTAGTGAACAGGATGGCGGTGTCCCAATACTCCGGGTGCTTGTCGCTGTTCTTGTTCATCTTCTTCTGCCACGTGCAGAAATTGCGCAGGGTCATGGCTGCGTTGCCGGTCACCTTGGGCCCTTTATCCTCGTCGGTAATCACCAGGAACTTGACCACCACGATGTTAATGGGGTTCATTATGCTTGGATGTTTGTAGAGGCGAGCCGCAACTGCCATGAGTGTAAGCACGTAATGCCTCAGATCGTCACCGTGGAAATTGGCCATGGATTCGTCAGCCACTACAAGCGTCTCCACGTACCGAGGCACCGATGCGAATCGCTTGAGCCGACTCCTCTGTACGGTGGTTTTATCGCCGGCATTAGCTTCTTCAGAGCGTTTAAACTTTTCCAGGGAGTGTGCTACGTCGGGTGTCAGGCCACCGTCCACGCCACATCGCGTCGTGCCATTGCCTCCAAGCTCGGCGTTGGCGCGTCGACGCAGAAGGTGCGCGCTCTCCACGCTCCGGCGCGCACCCGATGACACTGACTCGTCACTTGCCGGACTGACAAAATACTCCCAGCCGTCGTAGCCAAACGCGCCACGCAGGCCGTCGCACAGACTGAGAGCCGCGTATGAGAGTGGATCCGAATTCACGGTGCCCGCGTAGAAACAGCGCCGAAGGTCCGCGCGCTCGGACCCAATGGGCATGTCCAACGTGGAGAGCGTGGGTGCGATGAAGCTAGAATCCGTGTGCAAGTCGAGCACAAAATCCTGCCCAAACGCACTTATTCGGAAAGCCACTTTTTTCGGCGGTGCACTCATTTCAGAGCCGACGAAGTTGTTATTTGCATAGTCATGATTATCCACCCTGACAGGTTCGCACAGCTGACTCTGCATAGAGCGCGCAAGTTTGCAACTTACAAATAAAACGTTCACAAAAAGCACAACCCTTGTGAATAAAAACATGACTGCATGCAAAATTCTATGAGATTTCTACGGACCAGGAGGGACAGGACGCAATATTTATGGGGAAAAATGAACCACTTGAAGGTTTTTAATCAGGGCTTTTAAGAATAATCCGAATAATTTAGACGAACTAAAATGCCGCTTGCGAGCGTTCGATCCATTCCCTTCTTTGCCCTGGATGCTCAAGCGTCTTTCCGCGTGCGCCGGCTTTATGCGCGCAGGTCATGTGTAAACAGCGAGTGCCTGTCACCGGAGCTTTTGAGGAAGGTCTTCGGTTGAGCTGATTGGCTAGAGCTCTCTGCTCGCGACATCATTGTGGCGCGCAACGCGCGAGTGATGATGGGGCTTCCCTCCCACTTCGCGTGCTCGTGCGCTCTTGTAGCCATGTGAAAAATTGTGAGAATAAAGGTACACTTACTATACACTTGCAACATGACAAACCACATTCTGCCGTACTAGTAAGTAAAATTAATGTGTCCCCATTCATGGATACTTTATTTTGGCAATACAAATTTAGCACGGCACAGTGTGATTTAAGATGTAATCCCTTTACTTTGCAGAATCTGTTAGAACAAAAAAAAAATTGACAATTTGAGGGATTTGCAAACCGCAGTGCCTTCTTTCATAAGCAACATTGCTGACCAGGGCTTAAACAAATCTATCCATTTCTGTAAAAGTACATAACATAACATTTATATTTGTTTTGGCATCAGAATGTCTAAAAGACGTTTTGGAGGCTGTCTTATAAGCTACTACATGGCTTTGCGGATATCAAACCTTGCAATGGATGAGCTACAACAGCAGAAAACTACCCTTGTCAGCCAACAAGAATCTGAGGCTATCATGGGCACAGATGAACCTAAACTAGCCTTTTTACAGTCTTCAGCTGTCCAGTTTTAGTGTGTCTATGCTGATAGCCTTTGTTTGGTTGTTGTTGTTTTGTTTGTGCTTCTTTTTCCGCACCATTGTGTATAAAAAAAATTGTGTGTGTGAAAATATTAGGAAATCAGCAGTTTATAAAAAACCCAAACCAGCCCTTATGGTACCAAAATCCATACTACGATTAAAGTCACAGAGATCACGGGTGTGAAAATGAACTCAAGCTCCTTGATCTGTATTTGCGTGATTTATTTATTTACTTGTTTATTGCCGCATGATTAGCTGATTCGATAGTATTATAAATGTGCAGGGGTACAAATTTTCCTAATAGTGGATAGTTAGTGTATGTGCTCTCCACCCCATTGTCATTCATTTCTACGCTTGTACGATATACAATTGGGTTATCATTTCTCTTGGCTATAGGTGATATTAATATGTGCTTAGAGAAAATACGGGTTAGAAATAGTCACAGATTTTGTTTTGGGTAAAAGAACCAGGGTTGCAGCAGATTATTGAGAGCATATCCTGAAAACACTGGAAATATAAGGAATAAGGAATACACCCTGCATGGAATACCTGTCCATTGCAGGCCACCATGCATCCATAACTAGGAGCAATTTATCATAGCAAACCATCTACCAGAATGATAGATTGGAGGAAAGCTGGAGAACTTGGAGAAAACAAACACGGACATGGGGAGATCAATTAAGGAATCTCCACACAGACTTTAACCCAAGCTTATAGGATCAAACCTGGAACTCTGGCGCTGAGTCAGCAATGCTCCCCACAGCTCCACCACACCGTCCATTTAATGTTAATGTTGTGTAGACTGTGTGTAAAACTTCATATGGTTTACACACTCTTATCACAATGACTGAGTGTGTGTGTGGCAACAAGAACAACAAATTAGTAATTCATGCTGCACAAATGAATTTGAATGAAATCAAAATGAATGTTTTTTGTTTATAAAAAATGACACTCATAATTAAAAGCCAGATCATGAAACCTTAAGGATTATTATTTTTTCTTTAATCGTCCCTGTCCCTGAACCCTGTAACTAAGTGGTTCTTATCACAAAAGGGTCTCAACTCTACAAAAAAACCTTTTGAAAATGCCTTTAAGAACCCTTTTTGATGAAACTTATGTAATTGAATTGTATGCATCTCTTCACAGTGCTACCAAGAAAACTATGCTGAAGCTGGTGCATATACACTCTTTATAATACAAACGTGCCATCTGGTGGTGAACTACCCCGAGATAAAAACTTGATTTAAGGATTTCCTGACGCTTTATAGGCAATAGATATTAACTATCTTTTGTTGTTTTCGCCTGAAAGGCAGATGTGCTTGTTTTGATTTTTTTCCTGTTGATGTATGTTTGTTTGTTTGTTTTACTTTTTGTTTTTTCATTTATTTAGTAAGAAGTATACCAGAGCAGAAAACCACAGTAAAATGATGCAGTGGCGCCCCCTACTGGACGTGTTATAATCGTTGGATCATCCAAAAGTTTACAAAGTGCATTGCAACGTGTTTAATCTAAATAGTTTTGAAGCATTCGCTAATTTTAACGGTGAAGCAATTTGCTTTTTTAATTTTGTTAGAGTTGGACATTTTATTAATAGAAAGACGTGCAACATGTTCACCATCCCAATCGCGTAAAATCCAAAAAATCGCCTAACAATGGCCTAATTTGCATCCTCTAACTTTCTTTCTTTCTTTCTTTCTTTCTTTCTTTAATAAATTTTTGATCATCAGTTTTATCAGTCATAAATAGTTTTGTAAAACGATAACTTTGTACTGTACAAAGTGTTGTTCTAATCAGCCTCATTCCAGGGATGAGTAGTTGTGAGTGTCAGACTGTGTCCACTGTCTTCCAGTCAGTCATCGTTTAAAACACGCCCCGATTCCCTCCACTATAAACCTGTCTGAGCTGTAACTGTGCCAAATAATATATTTTGGGCCAAGGCCATTTTCTTTCCAGCCGATTATGATTAAAAATAGCCTAATTTGCGGGAAACATTTCAGTCGGGAAACACTATCACCGGGGTAAAACATTCCACGCACCAGAGCGCGTGCGCGCGCGTGTGTGTGTGTGTGTGTGAGTGAGCGAGAGTGCGCGCGCCGTGCAGTCGGGTAATAATAGGCAGCACTGCACTGTTCGAAAGGGGGCGTGGTCGGGAGTCCCCATTGGATCGGAGTACTCCCGGTCCGCGAGACTATCGGAAATAAACCGCGCAAGTTCAAGAAGATTGCGAGTGTATAAATACCACCGACAAGGGCGCGCGCACACTGAGTGTACACAGGTCGAAGAGCGTTTTCCTTTATGGCGACCTCATGTTCAAAAGTGTCACTTTGGTCTTTTCTGTGAATGGACACAACTCAAGCCGGTGATTTCTTTTAGGTTTATCAAGCATTTTTATTTGAACGTAAGTAGCGAATTAAGTTCTTGTATTTTATGACAATAGTTGCATACCACCACTCACCATGATCTTCACCGCACATTTAATCTGGGCCACTGTTTTGTTCGCTGGACTTGTGAAATGCAATAGCGTGGATTTGGACGAGACAGAGACAATACCTGTCAAAGTTTCTTTAAGGAGAAATGGCCTTTGGCGACAAGAGAACTGGAATGTTTTCCAAATTAAGGCGTTCAGGCAGGTGTTCACACTGTACCTGAAGCCGGACGACAGTTTCATGGCTCCTACATTACACGTTCAGCGCGTTAAAGTGAAACATCTGTCGGCTGTTGTGAACGGCTCCATGCATGAGCGCGTCCTCGAGGATATACTGCCTGAGCCCAGAGACAGCGAGCAGGATCTCAGGGGCTGTTTCCACACGGGTACAGTAAATGAGGACGAGGAGTCGCTGGTCTCCGTCAGTCTCTGTCGTGGCATCCGTGGAACGTTCGTAACGCGCGGTCAAGAGTACTTCATTGAGCCAGTCGGTGCGCGCACTGGAGACGCAACTTTCTCTCAACCTCACATTGTTAAAAGACGAGTGCTCTCCAGAAAGTCCGGTGTCCAGGGAGAGGAAGAGGATAAAAGTTACGTGAAGCAGGGTAAAGACCAGACTGAACAATATGAACAAAAAAAGAAAAATCGGGAACGGAGGTTCGTGTCAGCAGCCAGGTACATCGAGACCCTGGTGGTAGCGGACGCATCCATGACGCGTTTCTATGGAGATGATATCAAGGTAATGTTGCAGTTAGGGTTCCTTTCATAACAAATATAAACTGAACTCACTTTCCCTGAAACGCCTTTTTTCTTATAATAGGACTATAATAAACCCTTTTTGAATCATCACAATAGTGTAATCGTTGGAATATTAACACTGATTTTAAGTTAGAGAAAGCTTGGTTCATGAAAAAAGTAGCCCGTGGGCTGCACATATGTGAACTATGATCGTAAATTCTTCTAAAATTCGTATTAATAAACACGTCATTTATGCGCCTTAATTTTTTCCGTTTCGACTGAGATATGACACAGATTCCAAGAAACGATTCATTTCGTGTGGTTGGACGTGCGTGGGCGGAAGCAAAGAGCAGTGCGTAATGGAGAGGAACGGCGGCGCTCCCGGTGTGAACCCGAGCAGAGCCTATGGGATACATCTAATACAGCATACCTCACCATGCCCTACCTAATACACTTCCAAATTAATGTGGCTGTCCTGTGAGCTTCATATCTGTTTGCCCATGCGCCCATGCTTTTTATTTTCTAGGTGGCACAGTGTCACAGTCCCGAATGCAGACTTCTACCACATACTTCTGTTTTAAATAGTTGTCACATAGTGTAAATCTCCAGTCTGGGAAACAAAAGTCAACTGCTCTTCCTCATCTGCATTGTGCAACTTCAAGATCTAATGCTTGTTCAGCACATCCCTGACTGTTTACCAAGAGCTGCGATTCTTTACTGCAAATCTTTGTGTGAATGAGACCACACAATCCAGCCATGTTTATCATCTCAGACGTTGCACACAAAGTCTGTGATCACAAATGTTTACCATGCTCCTAGTTTTGTTGATAGTGTTTTACCATCATTATGTCTCTCTGTAAACAGAGGATGCAGGGGAGAATTCTTTCAAAGTATGCTGTTGATACTTCCAAATGGTGTGCGAATAACTGAAGATGTTGGAGAAAGACTTATTTTGTCTTTCTTAAATATTAAACTGAATATCCTTCACATCAATCGAAACAATCCTTTCGCATATTGACCGCAACGAACGATAAATTAGGTAACTGTCATAATATGTTCAGAATAGGTAGCAGTTTTTCTTTCTGCGTTTCAGATTGTGAATAAATAATAGAGATCATAGATTAAAAAAGTGCTCATATTAATAGTTTCCTTTAACATTACATTACATTATTATAAGAGGGTCACCTTGTTGTCTGATCATTAGTGTGTTTGTTTCTTCGTTCATCCATTCAACCATTCATCTTCCCAAAAGCGAATGGGTTACATTTGGAAAAAATCCTCAAATCTTTCATCTTTAGTACATGTTTTATTCTGCTCAGGGGTGGTTGTGGGGGATCTCACATCTCAGGAACACCGGAAATGTGTTAAGAATTTACTTTGAATGCAAAGCTATTGAACTGCACCTTGCACACACACACACACACACACACACACACACACACACACATTCACTCATCAACTTATTCACACCCAGGGTAATTTAGCGTAGCCAGTACATGTTCCCAGCATGTTTTAAGTAGGTAGAAGGAAATGGAATATCCTGAAGGAAAACCCACATGGACAAAGAACATGCACAGTAACTATGCTTTTGGTTACAGATTATTGTCAGAACTGGAAATTTAAACTGTATTGTTATTAAATATGAGATTTCCATCTGCTGTGATATGATAAATAGAGACAAAAACTCAAGACATCGATGAAATAAAAATGCTGGCATTAGAAACTGGAGTTAGATACAGCACCATCTGGAAGAGAGGGGAGGCCAAGAGGAGTTTGTTTTTGAGCCGTTTCCACCCATTTTATTGACAAAAAAAAAAACACACAGATGCGTTATATCTAAATATTTGACTACAAGAGGCTTGTAGATTTTAGTGGCTGTACTGATACTGATCAGCTGTACTTACATTTTTAAAATACTTAACTGTAATTGAACTATCATCACTTTCTGCTATTTCTCTGCAGCACTACCTATTAACCGTAATGGGGATGGCTGCAAAACTGTTCAGCCACCCTAGCATTAAGAATGCCGTGAGTCTAGTGGTGGTCAAGATGTTGGTGGTGGAGGATGAGGATGTTGGCCCTGAAGTGTCCAGAAATGGTGGAATGGCCCTACGCAACTTCTGCACCTGGCAACAGCTCTTTAACCCAGCGAGTCCACGGCACCCTGAGCACTACGACACAGCCATTTTGTTCACTAGAGAGGTGAGCCATTCTTTCTGTTCTGAAAGTGCCAGATATTGGTTTGAAATGTTTTTCACTTTAACACGAAACAGGGACGCATAATGTGTATTTACCCAAGTGTGAATGATGTGTTACATTGTAGGATATTTCCTCAATTCATTTATTTTCACTAACCACTAGTCAGTCCACCCTGCACACACATTCACAATTTAGAGTAGCTGATAAACTTTCCGGCATGAAAGAAAAAACTAAAAAAAACCCTGAGAAAGTAACAGTAACCCAGGAAAATGGGGAGCCTGGAGCTGTAAGGCAGCAGCAATAGCCACTCTGCCACGGTACTTCCTTAATTCCTCGATTACTCTCTTTATTTGGTAAACAGTAATGACTCTGCGGTTGCTGCGGAGCTCAGGTTTTGTCCTCTGGTTTTGATTCAAGTTTAGCTTTAGACTAATTTGGAAAGATTCTGGTAATGTGAGAAGTCCTCTCATATTTACTATTTATATTATCTGGGTCATTTAATTATTAATAAGTATATAATAAATGTTTAGAGGGATAATAAATAGAAGCTCACTCTACATTTGTCTGAGAATTAAACAAATCTGTCGTCAACGACGGATAGCTGCAATCATCCTAAATGTTTTATTAATTGCAATCATTTGCATTAAGACCCAAGATGCTACAATACAGGAAAGGAAAATATGTGGCAGACTTTTGACCATATCGCTCATCAAACAGCCACTTCTTAGGTCAAAATAGACAGAATGAGTGAGACATTACTTCTGCCAAGTACAGAAGGTTACCAGTAAAATAGCTGAACTTAAAGCTGATGTTTGGCCAGACAGCCTGTGGCTAAAAACAACTGAATTCATGTTTGTCTCAGTTGCATGTGCCAGATGTCTAGCAGATGCAAAGCTGTCGCTATTTTTCCAAAAAAAAAAGTTTCTGTGTAGCCCTTTTTCATGGGTGAGGTTCCTCAACTCAGGGGTGGCACACATTTGAGATAGGTTCTGGTTTTGGAAGAGTGCAGCAGACCAGGCATCACACAGTTAAATATCCTCCCTCGCTCTTTTTAGTCTGCCAATGTATTTGCTTCATTTTACGATGGAAACACTGACAAATATGTTTTGCTGGCAAGAGCCTACTTGGGGGGGAAAAGGTCTGTCTGGAACTAATGGAGCGATGTCTGGATATCAGTGTCTGAAATCTGTCCCTCCTCTCCTCTCTTCTCCAGCATGGTTCTTTCCTCTCCTCTGGTTGCTGTCTTAACCTGTCCATCTTCCTTCTGAATCCCTTATCCACTCTGTCTCTTTTTTTGCCCCTCCAGGATATTTGTGGACATCAGCATTGCGACACCCTCGGTGTAGCCGACGTGGGAACCATGTGTGACCCCAAAAGAAGCTGTTCAGTCATCGAGGACAACGGCCTCCAGGCAGCCTTCACCGTGTCACATGAGCTCGGTACAGGTCACATACATACAGACACATGCACACATAGACAAAGGCCACCAAATTCCACCCCATGCCTCCGTCTGACATCTCACGCCCGCTGAGTGTCTGGACCAGAGTGGACGGTCCAAATTTAGACTTAGCCATTCATTAATGTGTCTCTAACCGTCTCAGCTTCACTTGAACAGTTTCCATGATCACATTTGCACCATTACAGAATGACCAAGCTGTAATGGCTTAAGGGAATATTTTTATTCCATTAGATCACCTTAATTGCAAAGCTGTTGGATTTAGGTTCCCAGTAAGTATGTCACAGATGATTATGTTCGCATTAAAAACATATTGCCAAACAACAAGCAGTTTCAGTAGCAGCTGTGCTAAACAGGCATTCTATGTGGTTGTGTGATATGCCTCTGATGCTGGTTGCTACTTTATAGGAAAAAATCCATATTCATACAGTGCCTCATGGTTCAAGTGTCACAGACCTAAACCGTTTCTCCTCTCTTTGCCTCCTCACAGGCCACGTCCTAAGCATGCCACACGATGACTCCAAAACCTGTGAGAAATTGTTCAGTGACATCGACGGACACCACTTAATGGCTCCCTTCTTTGTCCACCTCAACAAGACACTTCCCTGGTCACCATGTAGTGCTCTTTACATTACAGAGTTCTTCGACAATGGGCATGGTATGGAAATCATACTGATATCCTTATGTTTACATAAAATTACAGCCGGTGTAGATGAACAGTTTTGTCTCAGAGGTTTGGTTGTCCATGTCTTTGCGTGCCTTAATGCAGCTGGTGGCTGTAGGCAATGAAAGTTATAGGAGTGAGGAAAAGGAAAATAGACTGCTGTGACATAATTGGAAGAACGTAATGGACCAAAAAAGACGACGAATTAGAATTAGAAAAGCACATTGGAGAATGCTTATGTTTAAAGGGAGATATTAAAGAGATTGTGAACTCTATGATGAATAAGTCTTTAATTGGGTGACCATATAACTGTGTTTCTAAAGGTATAATAGCATGCTAGAATATTTAAGTGGACGTAAGACTGACAAACAGCACTCAAATTATGTGTGAAAGTATTTAGGAATATGCAAATGTAAACTAAACTATGCCCATTTTAAAATTACATGGCTCCCTTAAGATGAGATTTTGAGTAATCCTATGGTTTTGGCACAAGTTCAGGTCCTGGTTTTTCATGATCCAGAGCAAAAAAACAATATCATTCAGTAACCATTTCAAGACACTTATCCTAAATCTCGAAGTTGTCATTATTTCGTTAATGGAAACTTGCCACAGAAAACAAGCAGTGCAGTGGAAATCTATAAAATGGAGGTCTCTGTTTTACAAGTTTAGTCACACTTTTTTTCATATGTCTATTCTGCCTTTACTTGCTCCCTAACCACTAATAACAGACCTGAAAAACCACACTGTGTAATTTTGCTGAGAATGTAAAAACTAACCACCTATGTTGAGTATGCTCTCTTTTTTCATTTCTTTCTCTCTGGGTGGTTCTTTTTGTTTTTTTTGCCCTCACCACATGTAATGTAGTCAGGTGACAGACACATGCCAGGCATGTCTGATATTGTTGCAGGAATCTGTTCAAGGTTTCCCATGTTTACTGTCTGTACAATCTACCGCATACTTCAGTGGAGCATTCCACACAATGCCAGAAAAAGAGAAGAGTGCATTGAAAAATAGCAAACATATTTTTGCCTGAGATTGATTTATCTGTCCGTATTTCAGTCTGAGCTCCGCTTCCTTGTGTCATCCTCGGTGACTAACACATTCCAGTTTTAATAGCTGTTTTCCCGCACTCAGATGCCGTTATTGGCAAGCACAGGCCGCTTCTACTGAACTTGTTCTCGCCGCAGGTACAAAGAGCACTAATAAAAATGCAAACTTTAGATTTATAAAATTATTTTATTTATGCAAGCTCTAAAATGACTTAAGCTAGAAGTTAGATTTAAGAATCAAGAGTCTTTTAAAAAAAAACTCCTAGGAACTGGTGTTTGATTGTACATGATGCACTAGATATGATGGAATTGTGTTATTTAGAGCTGTATAGTCAGTGTTAATGATTGAGCTGAAGTGAGGTCAACTGGAGCTGCATCATTATAGGTTACACAATGGAAATCTCCAGATGAGACCATTTTTGATTTACGCACATTGTGAAAATACTTCCCTCAAGCTACAATTGTGCACACCTGTTTACTCCAAATAAAAGGTTGTTTCAGCAAACTTAACTTACAGATGCTTGTGCTGATGTGATTTCAGTGAATGGTGGATGCAAGAGAGCAGACCAAGTGAACAGTATATTTATAATCTCTTGTAGAACGGCATGTGTATTTTATTGACATATCAGTACTCATTTTTATGTGTTAAATTTGTGTGTGTGTGTATTCTGTCTTTAGGTGACTGCTTACTAGACATGCCAGATCAGACTATTCCCTTAAGGGATGAGCCTCTGGGCCACATGTTTGGTCTCGACCGTCAGTGCCAGCAAGCATTCGGGGAGGAGTTTTCCCGCTGCCCTAATGCCCCAGAAGACCAAGCATGCATCCAGTTATGGTGCCGTGAAGAGGGTACACTACAGTGCACTACCCGTAATGGGAGCCTTCCCTGGGCCGATGGCACACCCTGTGGTGAAGACCGGAGCTGCCACAGGGGTGTGTGTGTCTCAAGCATATTGGCAGAGAAGGGAGAGGAGGTATGTGCAACATGAGCCTAGTTTGAGTAAGACTCATTTTGATTTAACTGAACAAAAATTCTAGTAATTGGTAAATGATTGGCTTGTAGCAAATAGACACAAATCCCTATGCTGTTTCTTTGTAACTGTATTGTTATTAGTCTAATCTTTCAGTGCCTGAAAATGCACCACAAGCGCTTTTACCGATCCAAATGCTACATCAAATTAAGATCACCATTTGCCCGGTCAGACATATTCAGCATATTGTTTAGGTGTTTGGACAATGAATCAGACGTTTCATTTTTCACTTCTAGAAGTCCAAGTAGGTGCTGCCATTGGAACCCTTCCAGGGCTTTCTCAGACATTCTCAGAAATAATCTATCTACTTAAAATCCAGTTCATGATTGCCAGACAGTTCTGTAGCCAGAGAGATAGAGAAAGGCAACAACTGGCAGGAGTAACAGTAAGAGAAACATGGAAAGAAAGATAAGCAATAAGAGAGAGAGAGAGAGAGAGAGAGAGAGAATGTGTGAGAAGTATGTTGAGGTGGGTGGCTACAACAGCAGAATACTACATTGAGTTCCACTCCTGTCAGCCAAGAACAGGAATCAGAGGCTACCAAGGGCACAGACTCATCAAAACTGGACAGTTGAAGATTAGAATAAAAACACCTAGTCTTTTTGCCAGACTTCAGCTGTCCAGTTTTGGCCTGTGATTCTTTTGCTTGGATGATGGGAGTGGAACATGATGCAGTCTTCAACTGAGATGCGTTTCTGCTCACCACAGTAAAGTGTTATTATATAGCGTTACTATAGACTTCCTGTCAGCTCTGCTCCTTTTTCTCATTAACAAGGTGTTTCAGCCTTTAGACTATATGGTCACAGGATGTTTTTCTTTCTCTAAAATCTAGAGACTGTTCTGTGTGAAAATCGAAGGACCTCAATAGTTATGGAAATACTCAAACCAGCCCATCTAGTACCAACATCCATGACAACCAAGTCACAGATAACACTCACTCATTATGATGACGTAACTGAAGCTCTTGATCTGTATCTTTGTGATTGCCGCACGATTGGCTGAATCTATTACAGCTAAAATGTGTAGGAGTATAGCTGTTCCTAATAAAGTGGACAGTAACTGTATAGATCAATAGACTGGCATGTAAAGTTAAAATGAATACACAGATGTTTACTGAAGATTTGCATTATACTTTTAATACAAGCATTACATCAATTCAGCCGAAGCCTGGATAATTTGATAAATCAATTGTGTAAAAATTGCTGTGATTTATTCTTGTGTAAACTACATCACTGCTTAGTTACATGCTTTTTACATGACAGTTACATGATTATTGTTTCTTCAATCCTTCCACATGTTTATTGTCAGTGAGGTATAGATAGATGATTGATTTTCTTGTGTTTCAGGAACCAGTCAATGGTAGCTGGGGTGCCTGGGGTGCCTGGGGTCCATGCTCTCGGACCTGTGGCGGTGGGGTCGAGTTTTCTCATCGAGAGTGCACAGATCCAATGCCACAAAATGGAGGATCCTACTGCGTGGGTCAGAGAGTAAAATACCAGTCCTGCAACATTCAGACCTGCCCAGAAAATCATGGTAGCCTTTTATAAACACTGTACTCCTACTCCCTTTTTTTGGTAAACATCATTGTGTATAGAAATGCTTAGAAGTAAAAAGTACAATATTTTCCACTTTTACATTTCATTTTATTCGGGGCTTATTAATAGTCTTTTAATTCCACAGGTAAGAGTTTCAGAGAGGAACAGTGTGAGAAATACAACAGCGATCGTTACTTGGACATGCATGGCAAAATAAAGCAGTGGATCCCAAAGTATGCTGGTGTTTCGCCCAGGGATCGATGCAAACTTTTCTGCAGAGCCAAGCACAGCAATGAATTTAAAGTCTTTGAAGCCAAGGTGCAACTTTCTCAGTAATATTTGATTACATTTTAATATATGAAAAACATTTTTGTCTAATAAATGAAAACCAAAACCTTATATCTGAATCTTTCCAAAGCCCTGAATATATTTTTGCACTCTACTGGTTATGCAAAACCATTAGACATGGTCTGTAGGTCATGCTCTGTAGTAAAATGTGAAAGCTGAGTCACCGAATCCTCATTGTCTAGTACCCTATTTCCCCAATAGTACACTTGCAATTGTTTATGTGGTCTTGTTGAACAGCTGTTTAGTTTTTGTATTTTCAAGTGTAAACACAACCATCTGTTGTTAATGTTTTTGATCAGGTTGTGGATGGTACCACCTGTGGTCCAGATACCACGTCTATATGTGTCCAGGGACAATGCATCAAGGCTGGCTGTGACCACATCATAGGCTCCAATCATAAGCTGGACAAATGTGGTGTCTGTGGTGGAGATGGGACAAGTTGTAGAAAAATTAGTGGCACTCTAAACAAAGCTATGTAAGTGAGGAATATCTCTTCAAGATTTCTACACATCTTTAAAATGCCATGTTTTTGCTCTTTTACAAATAGTATTATATTTTCACAGCTTTGGGTACAATGATATAATTACCATTCCTGCTGGGGCCACCAACATTGACATCAAGCAGCGTAGCCACCATGGCATCAAGCATGATGGTAATTACCTTGCGGTAAAAGCAGAGGACGAAACCTACATTCTCAATGGGAATTTCTCAGTATCCACAGCTGAACAGGACATTCCAGTGCGTGGTGCCGTCCTTCGATACAGTGGCTCATCCACTACCCTGGAGCGGCTTCTCAGCTTCCAGGTACTCGAGCAAACCATCACCATCCAGCTTTTGTCAACAGCAGGCGACACCTCACCTCCCAGGGTTAAATACACCTTCTACCTGCCTCGGGACCTTCCCTTCAGCAAGCCAGATGTAGAGAGCAGCCTCTTCCCACATGCCATCCTGCCATTTGGAGGAGCCGAATGGGTCCTAGGTGAATGGTCTGAGTGCTCAAAGAGCTGTGGTGCTGGCTGGTCCAGGAGGAGTGTTGAGTGTCAGGACAAGACAGGAGCCCTGTCGTTCTCATGCGACATCGAACTGCGGCCAACCGACATCCGACCGTGTGGTGATCTGCCCTGTCCTGTATGGCAGATGGGACAATGGTCAGCCTGCTCTCGGACTTGCGGTACCGGTGAGCGCCAGCGCAGTGTGCTGTGCATAGACTACACAGGAAAGCCTGTGGAGCCAGAGAAGTGCAACCCAGATAAGAGGCCAGAGGCTGTTTCTTCAGAGTGCTTTTACCAGGACTGTTAAAACAAAATGTTCCCTGCAACAAAGAACAGGGTCAGGTGTTGGCAGAGGTTTAAGATCCATAGGGCAGGTAATGGATGAGAGAGCTATTAACACAACACCCTTCCTTTTAAATAGGAAGCTGACCATGCTTCAGAAGCAAGCAAGGAATTTGTAGCATTCAAAATGGGTACAGAAATCACCTGTCAAGCCTAATAACGGCAATAGATATAAGGTTTCATGTATATTATAAATTCTCATTGTTATTCATATTCATCTATTTTATATTTTAATCATTCAAACACTATTGAATATATTTTCCTGCCCCACTGTGATCTACCTCAAACCATAAGAATGTTGTAATACTAAAGGAAAGGCTTCTGTTTTAAACTTTACTACAAAGGAATATTACCTTTGCAAAAACCTGCTGAAATTTATTCAGATATTACTGGTCAAATACCTCCATTTGCATTTCAGTCCACAATAGACTGATATATTGTCTGAGTCGAAATTTTAAAGCTACCTGAGACATGAACACACCGGTTTCACGAGCATAGGAGCGTTCGTCTCTTTAGGCTTAGTCCAAATCCAACTGCCTTTGTTTTTTTCAGTAGATCATTCTTCATACACATGCTTATGCGCTATTTCACGTGTTTAATTTATTTGCCAGTTTGTATTCTATAAAAGTGTGTTTATTAACTGTTAACACTTCTCATAATTTAATGCTGGGTAATATGATATAAAATATTTCAGATTTATGCATTTCAACACTGGAATTTAGTACAGTCCTTAGCCACATAGGGATAAACAAACATTATCTAGGCCAAGCTGTTGAATAGTGAGGGCATTCTTAGTATCATTTTTATCCTTTAAACATTTGTCTGCTTTCTTTGAAAATTATCGAGCTGCTTTGTAGTTTAATACAGTGAACTGGCTCAATCTAGACGATAAACTCTGTTTTTTAATATAGCCAGGCCATCATATTGTTGCAAACAACTGTGTTAAGACATGGCCTTGATCTTTTTTTAAAGCCACCTTCCACTGTCTTTTCTATCACCGTCCTCTGTTACACAAATCATACGAATGTATGCATCATCGAAATGCAAAGCCCTTGTGAAAAAAGTTTTTTTCCATATTATAATGTCTGGGAATTTGGATGGAACAGAAAAATCCAAGACTACTCTTATAAAGTAGTGTAGAGCAAAGAGAGTGATGAACTGAATATAAGGTTCTTTTTCACTAACAGGCAAAATAAAATTCAGATATGTGAGCTGAAAATATTGAGTATTAGAACAACAATGAGGTCAACAATACACAGCATATATTCAATTATACGATAGTTTGATTGGACAAGCTGCGTTCCAAGAGTTTAACAGCAGTGGTTCATTTCACTGTTTGTATCACTTCGCTTGTTAAAAATCACCAGATAAAATTCCAATTCTAGCAATATCAAAACATTACCATGGGCATGTTGACATGCACCGGTCTATCCAGCTGTGGCTTCCTGGAGAACGATTTTCATTGACGAAACAAAAATAAATGAAACATAGAAATAGCCTTTATTTGTCACATATACATTACAGCACAGTGAAATTCTTTCTTCACATAGCCCATCCTTGGAGGTTGGGGTCAGAGTGCAGGGTCAGCCATGATACAGCGCCCCTGGAGCAGAGAGGGTTTAAGGGCCTTGCTCAAGAGCCCAGCAGTGGCAACTTGGCGGTGCTTGGGCTTGAACCCCCGATCTTCCGGTCAACGACCCAGAGCCTTAAAACCACTTGAGCACTTGAGCCCTGGCCATATATATATTTTTTTGTCTGAAATGTCAGTTACTCAATATTTATGGCTTGTTTATAGAAAAGCAAGATCACAGTTGTGCTGTTGTACTGAATATCAGCGTGACTGTGATTATCTTCAGCCCAATGCTGATTATTCACTACGTCACTCATGCACATACATGATATTGCCTCTCTCTCTCTCCGCCCAGACCCAAAAGAATAACAAAAACAACCCCAATTTAATCGTGTTAGTCCAAAGATTTGCATTCCTTCTGAATCGAGATGTTCTGAAATTATGTAGATCTGATACTAGAGCATTCTATCCCTTCAGTGAAGGTCTGTATGATGCTATTGTTATAGCTTCCTTTTTAAGGTATTTATTTGTTTTTTGTTTTTCTAACTTGAAACACCCACGTTGTGTTTTATTTCTTTGTTGCTGTTGTCTGTCCTCTATATCTGATATGAACTAATTAAAAGTGTCTGAACATGTTCAGTACGTTGTCTTATTTGGTGTGTGACACCTGAATAAAAGCAGGAGCGTGCTCGGGAATGTACAAAATCCCATACAGTGTGTTTTCCCCTTTCACACTTCCTTACATGACACTGATTACTCTGGGTGTCAGAGTCATAATGTTAAGAGGGATTAATCATATTATGATCAATTAAATGAAACATGCTTCCACATCCTAGGTAGAGCACTAGGAGCTTAGCTGGAGGTCAGCCAGAGCCTTTTGGGCTCGTCAGTCAAAGTAGATATCCTGAGGGCTACGCGAACGGCATGCTGGGATAGAAGATGTAAACATCAAGTGGCCCAGAAAAGGAGCTGCAGCTCCGATACCTAACGCTTTTTTTCCCCCCCACCACCAGCTACATTTACAAGGACTTTTCTCGGTACAAGTTAGTTAGCAGTTTGTTAACGACGTACAGGAATGCGACATTTTTTCCCGAAAGAGAGGGAGAGAACTCCTGTTGAAAGCGCAACACCAATGATACCAGTGCCGAGCTAGCTAGCACGCGCTAATATGGATAGCTCGCTGGTTAGCTTCATGCTCCCGTAATATTTTAAATTTTTTCCCCACAAACCATCGTGTTTACGCTGCTTTCGTTTTAAAAGGTGAGTAAACTAGACATGCATGCATCCTGCACGTATCGTGTCGTTGCTGTGCCGTGAAAAGAATTGGACTTTTAATGGTCGGCGTCACACAATGTTACTCACCTAGCGAGCTAACGAGTTAGCCAGCTAGCTAGCTAGCTAGCTATAAAGGAGCTCGTGGTTTGTTCCGTAACATTTTTCGAGACACTTACCAGTAACTTTATGGACAGGTGTTTGGTGAGTGTACGTGATTTTTCTAGTTTATTATTATTGTTATTATTTTTTATAGAAATTAAATGATTAAAAGACGTCTGAGCGTCGCCTCGAGCAAGGCTACGAAATGATAAGGTGTTAAAAAAAATAAATAAGTAAGTAAATATTTTGTAAACGCCTGCTTGATCTGAGGGAAGCTCGTGCTGTTTTGACTGGAGGCAAGTTTACTGTTCAGGACCAGCGCATAAACAAAAGCAGCTCGCGCACGGAGCCACGCCCCTTTAACTTTCCCCTAAGCAGGCCTTCTCGCAAGACTTCAATCCACAAGTTAGGAATTTAAGGGCATGGATTTTTATTTTTACACTTGAGCACTTTTTACACAAAATTTCTGTGCCATCTGTAAATGCTGTGTCTGTAAGGACCCTGTTAAAACTCTTGCGGTCCTTTTAGTCCAGTGTGGACTGAGCTTTTGCCTGTACAGGTCATGGTAAAAGAGTAAGGTGAGGAATGCTGTGGTGTTTTGTCCACTCATGAAAATATGAAGCTATAGACGTAATACCAAAATACGTATAGTCGAATTGGTTTACTGGCACGCGATAGTGATTCTATTGATATCGTCTAGGATAATTTGGTTGGTTTGTTATGTAACCTGTTACCGTTTGTAGTTCTTGTGATATATTGTGCCTTAGACCTACTAATACCATTGGTGCAATGTTGACTCTGATTGGTTTGGAGAAAATTGGACACTCTCTTTACATTCCCCTAACATTTTTCTTACTATCCACACAATAATAAAACCGCTTGAATCCTGCTCCTATACTACGAGCCTTGCTACCCTTCCACCTGGTCTCGTGTACACACAGTATATCCACCTTCCTTCTCTCCATCATATCAGCCAGCTCTTTACCTTTCCCTGTCATAGTACCAACATGCAAAGTTCCTATTCTCAGTCCTACACTCTTACTTTTCCTCTTCTCTCTCTGTCTACGCACTCTCCTCTCTCCATCTTCGACCAACAGTAGCCCAATTTCCACCGGCGCCCTGTAGGTCAACGGCGCCGATGGTGGTCGTCGTTAACCTGACCGATCCGGTATGAAATTCAGAGTACTGACGATTCACGTGATTAAATTTGGCAATGTTTTGCGCCGGTGGCCCTTCCTGACGCAACCCTCTCTTTTTATCCAGGCTTGGGACCGGCTGTCCCAGAAGTCACTGGACTGTGACCCCCATGGTTAGATTACTTCAAGCCTAATAATAAATGAATTAAAAATTGTTGATATGTTTGAAACTTTCTGTAAGAAGTTTCTGTTTTCCGTGATTGAAGAGACAATGGTTATAATGCAAGTGATTTTATTCACAACTAGATAAAATCTATGACAGATTAGAATTGTCATTTTTGGCAGCTTGCTGTGATTTAAGAAGAAGGAAACGCTTCAGGACAACTTTAGGTTAGTAACGTCATTCTACCCCATCAGTATTTGCCATTTAAATCATGGCCAATCTGTGGTCTTTACTCGTGTGTGTGTTAGTTTGTTCTCCGTCTTTGTAAAGCAATCTCAGTTGTGTATTATTAAAAGGCTTTGGTTAGATAGCATTATGAAATCTGGTACTAATATCACAGCAATGAATACAGGCTATTATCTGATACTGACCCAATATTGACATCCTCTGCGTAAGTCTCTCGTGCCAAGTTATGCAAAACATCAGAGATGTGATGAAAGTAGGCTTTAAGACAAGTTGCGTCCTGGGTGTACAATCAGGCCGAACAGCAAACATTCATAACATAAAATACGTCAGTGGTTTAGAATGTAGGTCAAATGAATTGTACCAATACCAACATTCAGTGTAATCCTATTCCACACTGCCTTTAATTAACTATAGTGCAGGAAAGCTTTTTAAAAATACCCTTATGATTTAGAATTTCTGCACACTTTGTCTATTAATTTTCCTTCTCAGGATCAGTCCTTCTTTAGCCATAGAGGAATAGACTTTCTACACACAAGTATTAGGATGCCCGAGTAGGCCTTTCCTCAGTTAACGGTCATCTGACTCAGGCAGCAATGATCCTGAGCAGGTCTTAATATCACTATTCTACAGTTTATTTATACGACTACAGAATCTCCATGTTGCACATTCCACAAAACATAGTCATTGTAGAGTGTCCGTGTTTTCCCTTAGCGTCATACACATTCCAGTTTGAGAGAACTGTAAATCTCTCTCTCTCTCTCTCTCTCTCTCTCTCTCACACTCCGTCTCTCCTCTCCCTCCCTCTTCCCTCTCTCTAGGATATGCTTGTTAGAGCTCGATTGTAAGATGGCTCTCCAGACTTGTCGGTGTGTTCAGACATTTTTTTCACCCTCGAAATGTGTCCTGCTTGGCTCAGGTTATAATCTCACCTTTAGGCATTTATAGCCTATTGTCCCTCTTCTTAGTTCAATGCATTTCCATCTCCAAAATTAGGGTTCCTGGTCATTTTATTGACTTAAATAATTATTTTAATTAACTTTAACAACAGGCACACATTAGTCACATGTGGCGTTGCCCAGTTGAGTGAAAAGAGAAAAAAAGCACTAAAGCAGCAGCACTTTGAGAAGGGTTTGGAAGGATTATAGTGAGATAATAGTGATTTAAAACATAAAGCTGTGGGTAAGGTCATGCTCGCATAGAATGTTCTGGGACAATGTAATATTTTTGTTCTGAATGAAGAAAATTGGTATTGTTGTTGGCATTGATGTTCACTGTTTCTTTTCAGCGAAGCCAATAGTATTTGCCAGCTGTTATTTATTTAGTATCCTAAATAAATCTGTTTATTTACATCTCTTCCCTAATCCAAGGAAATCCATCCTTTATCTGCGACGAAGATGGGAGTGAAGACATTTACCCACAATTCACCCAGTCACAGCCAAGAGCTGTTGGACAAGCTCAATGCATTGCGCAGCGAGGGCCACTTCTGCGATGTTACAATCCGTGTTCAGGGCCAGCTATTCTCTGCCCACAAGGTGGTGCTGGCTTGTTGCAGCGACTTCCTCAAAGCTAAGCTCTCGGGGAAGCCAAGTGATGATGAGGCCAGCATGGAGGACAATAAGGCAGTTCTGGATCTTCACCACGTTACCGTCGCAGGCTTCGCTCCACTGCTGGAATACGCCTACACATCCACACTATCTATCAGCACAGAAAACATCATCGATGTCCTGGCTGCCGCCAGCTACATGCAGATGTTTGCAGTGGCCAACACCTGCTCGGAATTCATGAAGTCCAGCATCTTGTGGAACTCGTCCCCAGCTTCCGGCAACACCGCCACTCTTCACCGGCCCCAGGAAGCTCCAGAAGGCGCCTCAACTTGCACTTTGACTCCGCTGGATGCCCTATCACCCTCGCCAGTATCTTCAGAATGCAGCGCACCTGAGCGGCCTGTCCCTGTGTGCCGCGAGTCACGCCGCAAACGTAAAGGCTTCGCCAGCCCACAGCCAACCTCCTCTTCCTCACCACAAGTTCCAAATCCTTCACCTTCATCGTCTTCCTTCCCAGAAAGCTCTGCTCAGACCCTGGAATCCTCCCTCGCTTTTTCTTGGACTTATCCATTTGGTGTAGACCGCCGCTTCACTTCAGAAAAAGCCAAACTTCCCGAGGGGTTGCTGGAGTCTAGTGGGGCATCCGGACAAGACGGAGGCAGTCGGGCACTGGTGGAGTACTTGTCCTGCGAGGGCCCTCGGGCACTGAGTGTGGGTGGTACAGCTGTGGTAGAGGAGGAAGAGGAGGACGTGCAGGTGAAGGTGGAGAGGCTAAGTGATGAAGAGGCACACGAGGAGGCATCACAGCCAGTCAGCGCCTCGCACAGCTCACTGACCGACCAGCAAACTGTGCCTGGCAGTGAGCACACCCAAGAGGATCTGCTCATCAGCCCACAGTCTTCATCCATTGGTAGGAAACTTTTAGTGGCTCCTTATTTGTTTTGTCATTTTATAATCGGTTTATTTAATATTTGTAATTATTTTTATTGTGCTCCCTTAACATAATGGGTCTGCAATAATATTTACTTCATGAGTTTTACCGAACTATTATAATAAGGATTTGTTTAAAAGTGTGCTCCCGTGTGTCTACTACAGGGTCGGTATACCTTCATCCCATAAGCTGATCATTTTTTTCAATCTAATTAAATCTATTGACGTTTGTTTTTAATTGGCTCATTTAATAAATTTTTTAATTAGTTATTATATGATAATTACAATAATGAAGAATGAAAAATTAACCCATAGGTAAAGTTAGTTCAATGCTATTGATTGTATGCATTTTTTGTGTTTGTTCTCTTGAATTTTTGTTGCTGGTTAGTGCAAAAATATGATGCTAACAAAAATCCATATCAGCAAATTTTTCGTAATCGACAAAGTCCGTGATAATGATTAATAATTGCAGCTCTAATTAAAAACAGAAGGGTTTGTTGATCGCAAAGCACCAGATGGATGCAAATCCATTCAAGCCAGCAATGGTCTTAAATAGCCAGTGTCTTAAATAGTCTTTTGTCATTATTTTAAGTTTTTATCACTGAGCAACAGTAGGGTTACAATTTTAGATGAAAATAAAGATCTCATATGAAACTACGATTGGTTACCTATTTTGTTTTTGTCACTTCTGAAATGGGTTTCCTGAGAACCTGTATCTGTTTATTTGTGATGATAAATGACTCCGTGATTTCAGTCAACTCTACATGGAAAAGGAAAAGTTTGTTTCATTATGTTCGTATGAATACCCACAAATTGCTCTCCGAAGAGTACCATAGAGTAGAGTACCAAAAGATTTTCTGCTTTATTTTTTGAATCGGACAAGCTTCCAAAATCGCTCTCTTTTCAGACAGGAACGTCTCAGATGGAACCCAGGGTTAGTGACATTTTCACCATGTTTTTTTTTTTTTTATTATTAAAAAACTAACATTTTTTAGAACGTATTAGGCTATCTGATTATAAATACCTAACCACAAGCTCTAATTCTTTAAACCTTTCCCTTGATTTCATTTTCATTTATTATATTATTATATAAGAAATGAAAACAAGTGACTATATGCTTTCATAGGCTCCATGGATGAGGGGGTGACGGAGGGTCTTCAGTCCATCCAGGGCACCCCGAACACCACCGGCCACATGGAGGAGGACGAAAGGTACATCTGCTTTTCAGGATTGCAGTGTTTTTTACGAAGTATCGTTTTACGACGTTTCACTCTTACAATTTTATGAAGAAAAAAAAAAACTAAGAGGACAGCTAAAGTTTTTTTTTCTTTTTTTTTTTTTCTTTTTTTTATCCTTTCAGTCTCCATATTCTACTTATTTAAGTGGAGGTAGCTTATGTGGTGTTGTCGTGGCTATTAGACTTTGGCATGATTTGTTGCCAAAGGACCAGAAGCTAGTTGGCTAGGTGTCTGGAAAGTTCTTGGCTCTTGAATGTTGTAGAAACACGGGGAGAAAAGTGAAGTGTCGCGATGCAAAACAAAAGGGAGAAGAAAAGAAGCACAGCTGTACCTCTCTGAAACTTTTTTTTATTTTTATAGGATAATTTGATACGCCTGAGTAAACTTGTGATATGTTCGTCTGAAATTTCTCTGGGCTGCAATTTGTGGAACTTTGGAAGCAGATAGTGTTGGTATAAAAATACTGTCAAGTTGCCAATTCAAACTATTTGCCAATAACCATTTAATTATTAATAGCATCTGCATTACACATTCACACTGTATCTAAACTTTGGAGGGGGGGGCATCTTGTTGAGGAGCTTAACTCGATCATTTAGCTATATAAAGTATATTTTTAATACTTTATCTCGAATGTTCTGCAATCTCAAACACATTGATCTGACTATGCTCATTCTTCTTATAACTTGCTTATCTTTTCTATGGTGTCCTGTATTATCTTCCTTCTGTCTCTTTCTTTACTGTCCTGTAGGCTTGAAAATGTCCAGTACCCTTACCACCTGTACATCAGCCCTTCCACGCGCCCGGGACTCAATGGGCCTGAGCGGCCGTTCCAGTGTCCTACATGTGGAGTCCGTTTTACTCGAATCCAGAACCTTAAACAGCACATGCTCATCCACTCTGGTGAGAGCAAGAGCCTCTGCTCTTACGTTACTTTAAGGATAATTTCATCTCCTAGAATATGCTTGGGTTGCTTTAGGCCCCAATCTAATCTATCAGTAACGAAAATTAAGAATTTAAAATGACACACTTTCATTGCCGGTATTATGGTTTTCTCTAGAGGAGAACTGCTTGAGTCCATACATGCATAATGCGGATTAAAGCTTACTGTCAAAATATGAAACTGTGGACTTTCTTGTGACCGCTGACCCATTTGCTCGGCAGGCATTAAGCCGTTCCAGTGCGACCGCTGTGGGAAAAAGTTCACACGGGCCTACTCCCTAAAGATGCACCGTCTGAAGCATGAAGGTAAACGCTGTTTCCGGTGCCAGATCTGTAGCGCCACATTCACATCCTTCGGTGAATATAAGCACCACATGAGGGTGTCCCGCCACATCATCCGCAAGCCTCGGATTTACGAGTGCAAAACGTGCGGCGCCATGTTTACCAACTCCGGCAATTTAATCGTACACCTGAGGAGTCTGAACCATGAGGCATCAGAGCTAGCAAACTACTTCCAGACCAGGTGAGGAGGAGCTGAACGTAATTAGAAATGTCTGTGCGAACAGAAACACCAATGCAGGATTAGCTAGTCACGAGGGTTCAAAATGGCAAGCGGAAAAGCGGTTTGTTATTTTTCACTCTCCAGGTTACAGATCATTTTTTTCTGTTTCAACAGAAATCTCTTTAACCATTCTGCAAACCCTCCTTGCTCTGTGACATGGCACGCATTTTTGCATTTTATTTATTATATGCACTCTTACCTTTTGAAGCTCATCATGACTTGTGCGCACCCCGAAAAATCGTGTTCTTTCAGTTGGGATTTTCAGGCCTAGTTATCCACTTAATTGTCAGGATGCAAATTCTCTATTTATAAAAGTGATATAATGAAACAGTTATGACTTGTGTTTCCAGATGGTGGTTGTGAAAGGTTCTTAAATATGGGCTTTATTAGGAAACGAGTCACTGTAAAGGGCAGCACTAGAGTAAGCAAGGAAACCGTACCATATTTGAAGGACTTGGATTTGAACACTTAGTTACATACAAGGGTGTGAAAGAGAGAATGTACATGGACAACTATTGTAAACCAATTCTTAAGAGCTTAGTGGTGGCCTAAAAAAAGACCACTCATTACAACCAGTATATTAATCCTGATCTAGCATCCTCATTAGATTCCTGGAAATGTTGAGTCTTCAGTTCCTAAACCACAAACATCTACTATTTCGTCACCCATTCCTCTCTCCCCATCATTCTCTCCCTGTCCAATCTGTGTGTATCCAGCACAAATAAACAATGGATGAGCTGAACAAGCCTGAAAGAATGAGGCAATAATTTGGCATTCTCTCAAGATATGAACCAAAGGCGTCCAAAGAGAGAGCGATTGCTGGCAGAGAATACGGCTGCAATTTGTGTTGAGGTGCATGTTTCTCTCGTTCAATAACGAGAGCCAGCCACTGTCTACCTTGTATCAACCCATCGACCAGTCTTGCTGAAACAGGAATTAGTCTGTCTAAAGATGGAAGGCAGAGACTTGAGGAGATTTTGAATCCTTAACAGTGAATTAGATTTCTTAGTAATGTTAGGATAGCAGTGATTATTTTAATTCTCCTCCTCATTTAGAAATTTGTGGTGCATTACTGTCAAATAGGGTACAATCCACTAAATATTGCTTATTATTTCTATATTACCACAGCATTGTTGAATTCTCCAATCTGATTGGTCAGATGGTAATTCAAATTCAAGCAATAAGTTTATATTAACATTCAAGCTCCTTCGAGTGTGTTATCATTTCTATAGTAAAAATTGTACTCACAGGGCCTATAGGGAAACACTCCACATGTTTACTGTATTTAGCATAAAGATTTGTGGGTGCAAGCTCTTTGTAACTGCCAGTAAGTTTTTTGCCAATGAACAGCCTTCAGGACAGATGATCGATGCGCTTTCCGGTTCCTCAGTAACATGTCTTCTGCGTTTTTTTTTTTTTTGGTTTTTTTTTTGTATTATCAATTTCAAGAGAGAGAAAAGGTTAGGGTGGTGAGGGAACAGATGTTTACAGCTGCTATAACAAAAGTGACAGGAAAGAACAAGTTTTAACTTTTAACATGAACAAAGCTTACCAGGACCTTTTACACCAATCAGCCAGACCATTAAAGCCATTGACGGGTTATGTGAGTAATGGCATTAGGTATTAGACAGCAAGTGAACACTCGGTTATCAAAGTTGATGTGTTTGAAGCACCTACATTGGCCACATGAGCAGCAGAAGAAGGTTGCCTGGTCTGATGAATCGTGTGTTTACATGCTTTTACATCATGCAGTTGGGTGCATGAGCATCACTCGGGTAAGTGTTTATGCCAGGAGGCGCTATGGGAAGAAGGCAAGCCAGCAGGGAAATCTTGGGTCCTTGCATTCATGGGTATCTTACTTTGACAAATACCACCTACCTAAATATCATTTCTCTCCAAGTACAGAACGTCATGACAATGGAATCCTCTAATGGCAGTGACCTCATTCAGCAGGATAATGCACCCTGCTGCACTGCAAAAATTGTGTTGGATTAACCTCCAAATTCAATTTCTCAATCCGATCAAGCATCTTTGGGAATGTCGCTGAAGAAACAATTACAAACCATGGACAACTTGCAGGACTTAAACGATCTGCTGATAATGTCTTAGTGTCCCATACCTCAGAGGCCTTGCCGTATCCGAGCTGTTTTGGCAGCACCAGGGAGATCTACACAATAATAGGCAGTTGGTTTTAATGTTCTGGCTGATTGGTGCATCTAGTACTCCTGCACATGGAAAGTAACACATTACATTTAATTGTTAGACGTCAAAGGGGGAGAGTTTTCTGCGCAAGAACCCACAACACATTGTACTCTTTGTTCAAGATGACATGGCATTGATATTGTAACAATATGTGACCGTTTCACGCTGGGTGTGGATCGCACTTGTGAGGTCATGGACCATTCATTTCTGTTTCTGTTTTACCTTATTATTATAAACATGCATTTTCACTTTATATGATCACAAAGTTTAATAATCCAAATCCGTTTAATTTCTGTTCTTTAACTGCTAGATGTACAATCCGATCTGAAATGAGTGGAACAGCAAGGTCAGTTCTTTTGTTTTGGTAAAGTACACTAAAAGTATAGGAGTTAGATAGTCTTTAAGTATAATGTTTGGTTGCATATCCCCTGCTTGCAGTAGCTTTATCAAGCGGGGCCCACTCGTATCACCAAACTGCTGCTTTTGTTTTGTTGTTTTGGGTGTTTCTCCCTTCCATTCTCCTGTTCAGGAGGTGAAATATGTGCTAATTCGGGTTAAGGTCTGGATGACTGACCTGCCCAGTCTAAAATCTTCCACTGTTTTCCCTGATGAAGTCCTTAATTGTGTTGGTAGTGTGTTTCAGGTCATTGTTCTTAATGCATGATTGGATTCAATCAATTAGATTAAATATATTTCTCTGTAAATTGGCAGACAGAATGTTTCTGTAGACGTCTGAAGTCATTCCGCTGCTACCTTCGAGTGCCATCATCAATAAAGATTAGTGAGTCTGTTCCAGAAGCAGTCATGCAAGCCCAAGCCATGACACTACCTCCACTGTGCTTGAGTTGATGAGCTTGTATATTTTGGATCATGAGCAGATTACTTCTTTCTCCACACTTTGGCCTTCCCATCACTTTAATACAGGTTAATCTTGGTTCCAGAATTTTTGTGGCTCATCTCTGTATTTCACTGGGAGCTATAATCTGACCTTCTGATTCTTAGAGCTGCATATTTTTTGGTATGGCCTCTATGTTTCTGCTTCTTAACATCAAATGCAGCCTTCAGAGGTGAAACAGGACTCAAATCAAGAGTAGACATTCCGAGCGATTCATTGGTTAAACAGTTACTCTAACAGGACACACTTGGACCACAAGAAATACCTCTCAGTCACATTTCTAACACATCTAGTTCTAGTTGTGAAAGAAAAAAAGAAAAAACAGGAAATGAAGGATGAAATTCTGATTTGTTGATTTTAAACCCAAATGTCTTCAGGTTATAGCCAAAGAAAAGGCAAGGCCTTTCTGTTCCATTACTTTTGGAAGGTCTAGTTTACCTGCATAGACCTCTGCTGGTAAAAAAAAAAAAAAATCAGCTCCACATCTGGCAAGGTGCGAACCTGTGGTGTGGATCATCATATAAATCTTTTCCATTCTTAAAAAGCCGCAAATTCATAAATCTGTTTTGATTGAGGGACTTTGGGAAATCTATGTTAACATAAACCCTTCTTACCTCAAATAGCAGCTGATATCTGATGAAGATGCTTAATAAATCTTCACTTATGGCGTATTACCTGTCTGCCAGTGATTCTTCAAAATTGTACTGCAATGAATTTTATTTACATTGTCATTTTCTATGTGAAGCAGTATTTAACCTGCTGTGCTCTGTTTCCCCAGTGAGTTCCTCCTCCCAGACTACTTGAGCCACATGCAGGAGGAAGAGGAGGAGAACCTGGCCCATTTTGAGATGACCGAACAATCCTTCGACGTCAACGCCGCCACCTCCTCCTCCTCTTCTTCCGTACAAACACCTGTCATCTCCCAGGTCTCCTCAACCATGAACTATGACTCTCGACCCTCTGCCTCAATGGCCCAGAATTCACCAGGCTCTAGAGGAGGCCATGGGAGTGAGGAGGGAACAGCAGGGGACGAGGCAAAAAATACAGTCACCTCGTTGCCGGAGCCGGAGAAGGAGGAAAGGGAGATACAGGGCGAGGGACAGAACCAAAAGAAAGCACTTGTGTCAATTACAATCGAATGAGAAGCATTCCATTTAATTCTTTTGGAATTTGTGTATGTGTTTTTCAGATCTTGTGGCCTGAATCAGTAAAAATGCAAAAGAAATAAAGTGAACACTGGACTGTGCGTGGAGAATGCAAGTCGGATTACTCATTATAGTTGACTTTTTAAAAAGCTTCATCTGTAGTCCTGAAAAGTTCTTTATAGGAATGTTCTTCTTTTCATTTGCTTTATATATGAACATAAGGTTATCTGTTGTGGTTGTTTCTTCTGAAATTCAGACATTGTAAACTTGAAATGTTTAGACATTGTTTTTAACTGTCCTGTAATAGATTTTCTTTTTTTCTTTTTTTTTCCCTGAAGCTTTATCAGCTAAATGTTGACCCTCTATGAGGCCATTTGTCAAAGGATATTGTGTATGAGTCAAAAGCTGTGAGATGATCACACCTTCGCCTTATTCAGTCAGGCTGGATCATGCTAGACCTATGAGTAGGGAAAGTTGTTCCTCTAAGATGATGATTATTATTATTATTATTATTATTATTATTATTATAATTATTTTTGGTCCCTTTGAAGCGATTTGTTTAGTCTCATAAAGCAGAGCGCCTTAACTGTAGCACACTGCTGTTCCCGGGCTGCAACCTGAACTTTTGAGGCTAACAAGCTGAAATGTGAAAAGACTGTGCTACTAGTTCATCTTCATTCTTCTGCAGCAGAAGTCATCCAGTATAATGTGCCGTTTAGCTTTATTTTTTTATTTTTTTTTTTTAAAAAATAAGCTTAGACTCCATTTACGGAATCCTTCCTTAGTTGTGTCTCCTTTCCAGTGGAGGAAATGATCCAAAC
Source organism: Hemibagrus wyckioides (assembly GCF_019097595.1). Classification (NCBI taxonomy): domain Eukaryota; kingdom Metazoa; phylum Chordata; class Actinopteri; order Siluriformes; family Bagridae; genus Hemibagrus; species Hemibagrus wyckioides. Next base: position 11,959,548 of record NC_080737.1, on the reverse strand, counting down.
TCGTGTGAAGTTAACAATCACCCACTAACCCCTACAAAGCTTCTCATTTTATTTTCTACTGTATGTCATGCTGCTAGATTTTGACAGCTGTGCCTCACACCTAGAAACCATTGGATTAAGCATTTCTTGTAAGAATTTCGATATATGAAAGAAAAAAAAAATTGAAGAAAATTTCCTCAATTTCTGTATATCTTCAAGCAGTGAAATTTTTCTCCATGACTATAGGTACCTAATATCTTTCCCGTAAAATCTGAGAGAGATTACATGACGAAATTGTGAAATCTGTATTTAGCAGTGGTCATTAGCAAACACACACTGTCTTGTGTGCCCATACACCCCCCCCCCCACCCCCCTATATTTGACATTGCACAAGGCAATCATTTGGCCAAATGCTGCTCCATGTGATGTTCTCAATAAACCAATGGTATGGTATGCATTGTGCAATATCCAGCTTTTAGATGACACCCATGTTTCCAAATATGGCTAAAGAATGTGATTATTATTTTATATATTTATATATATATATATATATATATATATTATTTTTTTTTTTCTTTTTGCCAAGGCCAATAAACAGTTGAGAAATAATTAGCAGGACATTCTCAAGCAATTAGATTTATCTGGAAGGATTTTTAAAGCTCTTTCGAACACCAGTTTCTCTTTTTATTTCTGCAGTGCACTTCATTTACAAGAAACGAATAACAAAAGAGTGTATCACTATATTGGATGCGGTGTCCGATGTCATCTTGATGGTGGTCGGTGTACTGACCAAACACATTCAGTAAATACATTGCTTCCTCGATCTCACCAGGGCTTGTGTGGTAGATTCAAACGCCAGTGTCTTTAGTCTGAGTGTTCAGTGATGCATTTTCCAGCGCAGTATTGCCTTCTGTATCTGCTTTCTTTCTGTGGTATCTGCATGTTGTCCCGGTCTAAACAAAAATAAGAGCAAAAATTAATATAGCATGGGTTGATTTTTATTTGTTGGATGTTTTGGATGTGTGTGGAACTACAGTTTTTATGTACAATATTCAAACTTCTGTGTCTGAAATGTTTCAACAGAGAGAAAACTTGGTGTTTTGATGGTCATGATACTCTTTCTGATCCTGCATTATAATACGAGTCACCTTACAGTGAAATTTTGTACATTTCTTATAGCAATGTGAGTATGAATTGTTATTTGACTTGAGCCTTGTAGTGTCTGCTTTTGTGACGATGTCTTAATGGTATTTACTCGAACCTTCTTTGTTTTATTCATTTTCTTTCGTATCTTGTGCCTTGGATATTAAATCTGTAGTATATTTTAATGGCTAAAACATACATTGATATGAATTCATACCATTTTGTAGACAGAATGCTGGTAGACTTATGATGTAGCTAGTGATCGAAAATATTTTTGAAGTGCTATACTATTGGTTTAATATGTGTGCTTGTGTTTATTTTGATAATGACAAATGTACCTTTATTGTTTTGTACCTTTTCGGTGGTCCTTATGCCAAGACAGATTTGCTGAATGATGTTTTGTAAAGTCAGCAAGTTGCAACTGAAATTAAATGGTTACACCCTACCACTCCAAAATATGGCTTTGTGTCTGTTGTATGTAGATGCTGATTTCACCTGCAGGGAGGATCGATTGTACCTAGCATTGGAAATGTAGCTATTAATTGTATTATCAGGAATGAGCTAGTAATGATCTCTTGATCCTGACTGGTTAGGTGTTCTTTCTTTGTCTTTTTGTAACCTTTACAGAGGCTGGATGCCATTGAGACAGGAGTTTGGAATCCCTGACAGATATTTTATTGAATCCACCAGAATGTGAGGAGAACACGCCGTCTTTGAGTTGTCGTTGCCCCAGTCAGCTTTTGGCTGGAAGAAATTAGTGACCTACTAACCTATTAGTGACTTATTAGTTCCCCAAGAGCTGTTGAAGAAAGAACATTATCAACATTTACATTATTTAGTGTCCAGTGTCACCAAAATGAGGATGAGGTTCCCTTCTGAGCCTGGTTCCCCTTAAGGTTTCTTCCTCATATCATCTCCTCACCACTGTCGCCTCATGCTTGCTCATGAGGAATAAATGTTAGGGATAAATAATAGCTTTAAACTTTATAATTGTTTTCCATGTTTCTGTACTTCTGTAAAGCTGCTTTAATTGTCCATTGTCTCAAAAAGAGCACTATCCCTAAGCTTATAATCACCAAAAAAAAAAAAAAACATTTAGACCCCACCTTTAGGTTACAAGATTGCAGCCTGAGATACCGTGCCACCATCTAATAACCTACATGGTTCAGACGACAGATGTAATAGCTCAGTATACTGAGAGAGAGAGAGAGAGAGACTCGAGATGAAAAACTTCATACTGCATACTGTCCAGCTGCACAAACAGATGATGAGGGGAAAAAACTCTTAAGCTCTAACTCTGCCTTGGCCTTCCAGATAAGGTTTAAATGACACAGTGCGTTGGTCGTGGACTCCAAGCACCTGCTTGTAATTTTGTGTCCTTTCATTTTTGTGACCTACGTCAGCCCGGAAAGTGAAAAGGAATGAAGGGATGAGTTTGGTGTGCTCCAATAAACAGGTCAGAATCTGATGATGTGTCAGGATGTATTGGAGAATTAAATAGATTTTAAAAAATCATTGTGGATACATTGAACACTGAATTCGTAATACGTGAATTAAGAAGGAACATTTATCTTTACGTTTTTGCAAAATATTTAGGCATGTATTATACTTCTAGGTAAATTATGTGCTAAAATCGACCCACACTTGCTTGGCTTACTGTTCCAGTTATATAACCCCGGCAACCACCTACCAAGACCAAGGCACCAGGGTGGTGATTGCCGGTAGACTCCCCCAAAATGATGCGTTTAGACAGCAACGAGAAAGACACACAGATATGTCCGAAACTTAAGCTATGTCAAGTATTCATTGTTGAGATAATGGTGCTGAGAACAGCTTGACTGAGCCAGAACTTGCCAGATGAGGATAAAATCCACTCGTGTCTCTGAAATATCAAGCAGCAAGTCAAGACGTCTGTTCTTGTTGTGTAAAATTAAATGATATTGCTAATTTTCCACTGGTCTGTCCTCAGCTAATGAAGTTTCTTGAACGAATGATAACGTTTCTACTTGATATCTTAAATGTTCCAGATTACATACAGGCCAACTAGGAGAATTCTGTTGTTTTCGCTATACACTGAAATAAAAAAAGATGAATCTAGATTAGAATACCAGCTTTCATTTCCTGATATTTACAACTTGATATGTTAAACAACTTGGAATGTGGGATATTTTGTTTGAACCCACTCATTGTTCAAGTGACCAATTAGCTCTGAGTGTCTACTCTGTTTGAGCCCTTTGTTTCGACTCTGAAGTTTGCATTTGTTGTTAAAAAGGATAAACATGAGAGAAAAGCAAGCCATTGTGATGCTGAAAAAAGAAGGAAAATTGAGCCATTGCACAAGCAATGATACAACAATTAGGAATGTCTAGAAAAAGAAAGAAACCACTGGTGTACTAACATGCAGACGCTGAACAGATCAGCCAAGAGAATCAACAACAGTTGATGAAGACACAAACATTGTGAGAGCTGTGAAGAAACCCCCCTGAAATATAGCCAGTGACATCACCCACAACCTCCACAAGGATATCAGAATTCACCGTTCCAAGAAGAGCAGAAATACAGCGCTAGTACCACACGATGCAAACTAATCATCAGCAGTAACCGTCCAAAGGCCAAATTACAATTCACAATGAAATACAGAGATGAGTTTTAGAGAGTAACCTCTACCAAAGCAAAGGAGCCAGCCAAGGTATAGAGAAGGTCACAGATATCAGCTCATGATCCAAAACATAGAAGCTTACTGATCAAGCACAGTGAGGGTAATGTCATGGCTTGGGCTTGCATGGATGCTTCTGGAAAAGGTGCACTAATTTTCTTAACTCATGATGGTAGCATACACTGAAAATTTATAGAGAAACACATCCAATCTAATTAGGGCGTACAGCAAGACAATGAACCAAAACACACCTCCAACACAACAAAGGACTTCAGCAGGAAAATGTGGAACGGTTTAAACACCCTTCAATCAATTTAATCACCAGAACTTAACCCAATTAAACATCCCCCAAAACAAAAATAACAACTGAAAGTAGCTGCAAAGCAAGTCTGTACAATTTTTTTGATGTCACTGGGTCATCAACTTGTTGCTGCCCTAAAAATTGGGTGGTCATCCACCAAAGCTGCTGTATTCTAAGTAATTTAACACATCTAGATGTAAAAATCAGGAAATGAAAGCTGATACCTTAGTCATTGTTTGTTATGAAACACAAATGTCTAGAAATGTATGTATGTATGCATGTTTTTATGGATGGATGGCAGGAAGGAAGGAAGGAAGGAAGGAAGGCGGATGGAAAGACGGAAATGCATACATACATATATACAGTACATACATACAAAAGAGATAGACAGACAGACAGACAGACAGACAGAGACAGACAGACAGACAGACAGACAGACAGACAGACAGATAGATAGATAGATAGATAGATAGATAGATAGATAGATAGATAGATAGATAGATAGATAGATAGATAGATAGATAGATAGATAGATAGATAGATAGATAGATAGATAGATAGATAGATTTTCCCGGCTTGACTTTGTGTGCAGTAGGTTTACACAGCAGGTTACTATAGCCTGCATCTTGTGAAGAGATATTATCATATTACAATAACCAACAATGGGTGCTTTAACCCATTTGCTGTTAGTTGTTTTACCTAATTCCTAAGATACTTTAGATGCATTTCATGTCTGCTAAAGGCATGTGAAGTAAAATTTTGTACCTGGATTGCGTACATGCTAATCACTATAGAGCAAAGCCTTTATATAATGTCCAGCCCAAATCGGTGCTGTATAAGCATTACCACAGTGTTCTTGCAACAATGACTGCCATTTCAACGGGACTGCTTCAACACCTCGATTAATTTACCATGTTCGTTTATCGACAACAATCTGAGGCGGCCTTGCAGTCTGGTGGAAACATCTAATAAAAGTTCCAGGATGGAGGCCAAGAAAATCATGTCTTCTATCAAACATGGCCCTATTAAACAGAGCAGACGCATGACCAGATGTACGCAAAAGTCCCTGAGAGCACTGGAAACAGTGTGTTCTCTTTGTTTTTGGCAGACATCTTTTACTTGTTAAAACTCTAGATACTCATTTGACATGCAACTTTACAGTGTCCTAGTTAGGCTTGGCTTCTAATTTATCTAAATTGCATTACAAAAGCCTCAGATATGCACAGAAGGTCTTAAACACAAGAAGGTCTTAAATATCATTAAAACTGGGTAAGAAATCTAAAAATCCAGTAGAAATTTCAATGGAAGTCTGAAATACATAATTCCAACAAACCTTACCATTTGAATTTGGTCGATCAGTTAATTTCAGCTCTCTCCCAAGGTTATCTCAACTATTTTGTTACAACACTCTGATATTGACCTGCTGCCTCTGTTGTTATGATAGTGGCTTTGGCTTCCTCTGGCAATAGGAACGTACACATATCCACCTGTGCAGGATTAGGCTCAGGGCCAGCAGTACAATGTTAGGCTATGTACTAGGACATACCAGGACATCTAGTGAGAGTCGACAAGCAAACACAGTGAATAACAAGACACAGGTCTGTTTTTCATTTCAAACTTCACTTTAGGATCAGAGTGCATATTCAGGCATTTCTGTGTTCAAGTATGTTTATTACCATATATGCACAAATTGAGCTTGGTCTGCTTCTCTCATTATAAGACCAAGAAAGTTCCTGTACAAAAAGAGGCAATAGTAACAGGGTCAAGTTTTGTTCATCCAAGAAGATGAATAGAAATATCCTGGCTTGGTTTTAGTCAATATAAACACTCTTCTGCTGTTAATCCAATGAGGTGCTAATGCAATAGGGAGCTTGCTGTTTGTCCAGCCACAGTCCAATTTTGGGTAGTGAAGACAAAACAACAAGATGAGAGAACATTTGATGGTGAGAGAAGCTTTCTTGACACAATTGTTCTGGTTTTTATATTTCGCCTGTATATGTTCACTTCAAATTTAACACATAATATCTTTTGACTTTGTGGGTTTAAATGATGGTTGGAAAGATAATGTGCTACAAACGACAATTATGGTGATGGTGAAGGATCATCCTAAAGTTTTATGGGACCACATTACTCAACCCCCAAGGGAAAAAGCTATAGAGCCATAGGAAAGACCTTAAACATCCCTGTCAGTACAGCTGGTTTGACTATATGATGGTAGAAAGTTCATGGAACCAGAAGTGACTACAAAAAAACTGCTGGAAATTGGCAGGAAAAAAATACATAGAGACAGAACAATAAGCAATAAAGTGCAGTGCATTCATCTATATTCCTATACCACACCCAAAACTCCTACAGAAAAAAGAAGCATAATTTTAACTTCAGTAAAAACACTCTGGTCAGACAATACACAGAAAGAAAAAAAAGAAAGAAAACTCTCCGTCAATGATCCAGCTCGTCATGTTCGGAGAAAGAAGGGTTACCTTTATGATTCTATGAACACCATACCCACAATAAAGAATGGATGAGGAAGCATCAATTTCTGGGGCTGCATATGTACAACTTTTATATCTTCTCACTGTATGTCCCTGGTTTGTTGTGCCTCTAAAATCATTTATATTCTGGCCTAGTACTGTTGCACTACAGACCTGCAATCTTTTCTAGTTAAATTTATTACAAACAGTATCACTTACATTTATTTGGCTTGCAGCAGTCTCTGTGAGGGTGGCACCATGGTGTGATGGAATAATATCACTGCCACACAGCTCCAGCATCCCTGGTTTAATCCTTAGCTTGGGCTAATCTAAATTACTGTGGAGTTTCTGTGTATGTTCGCTCTGTTTCTGTGTGGGTTTCCTCCAAGTTTTCTGTTTTGTCCCCCCCCCCCCACTACCCCAAACATGCCAGTAGATGGATTGGCTTTATGACAGTCTTGAATGATAGAATGAAAGTCTTGATTAATCTTTCTCTTGGCAATGAAGTTCTAAATATTTCTGTTCATTTCAAAGTTACTTTCGACACTGAATAATATTCTTTCTCATATGGCATCACTTGGGACAAGTTAAGCTTTCAAATGGTTTATGTCCCAGCAACCGACAAAACAAATTATTGACAAAAATAGCATTTCAGAGCTCAGTGCTTGGACAGAATCTCTGTACTGTTGAAAAGCTACTCAATTATTTAAAGTCATTGACAAACTGATAATGCATCAAATGAAACGCTGTCTCCTATAATCTTAACATAAATCCTAGATCGGTTTCTGATTCTGTTTTCTCTTATCTTGTGAAAACTGAAATGGCCCTAACATACAGTATCAGCTTCTAGGTGTTCAGATACTGCCAGTGAAACAAATGTGTAAAAAATCAGTCATACTACCCTGTATTTATGAGTAACACCGGCTTCCTGTTTCATTGTGTGTACAGTACCAACTGCTCCTTTTGGATCTGTTCTGCTCTTTCTCTCTTTCCTTTATTGTGGGTGTTTGTATCCTGTAATACATTTGTCTTCCATTGCTTTAAATAATGTTTTGGGACTCTTCTTAAAATATGATTTAAAAAAAAAAAAAAAAAATCAAACGTAAATTAAATTGGCCAGCAATATGAAGACCTCTAATGATAGTGCATAGCACACATAGCACACATTGCTAGGAAGTGAATTCCAAATGCAGAAATATAAAATCTCATCTTTTTTTTGGATAAAGTATTTGGGCTGATAACATACTATGACTCATTCCAAGCTGCGGCTTCCAAGGATGTTATAATTCTTGCCACGGTGGTGGAATCAGTTTCTTGACGCATGAGTCGGCCGTTACGTCCACTCAGGCATTGTGTCGTTTGATGTTTGCAGCTGTTGTCAAGGAAACTGTCCACGTGGCTTACTTTTTGGAGTTTGATGTAATGCGAGCCAGGAAGCTGTCCTTTGTCTACACAATGTCAAGAAAGCTAAAAGAGGATTAGAGCAGCCTGCAGACAAAAGAAATGAAGAAGCCATTTTTTTCTTTCCCTCCTTTCATCTGCTACACAGATGATGATGGATTCGAACTGTTCCTCTAGCTGTATCAATTGAGGTAATTCTACAAGGCATTTGTTCGTGTTCAGGCTGGTATCGTCCACATTTATAGCTGTCAGATCTACCTTTGCCTGATCGTAAAAGTGGCATTCAAGGCAAATCTGTGTTTAAACAAGAGATCCTGTGTTGTAGATTCTACATATTGCGGGCCAGGAAAGCTGTCACTGCTCTTCCTTTCTTTTTGATTTTAAATCTCCCAAATATTCCTGCGTTCTCATAAGTTGGACTACTTGATGAATTTTACAAATTCGATTAGTTTGCCAAAAATAAATATGCACTGTTTGTTTGTTTGTACTGTACTGCACTCCATCTGTTTTGTAGTTCATTAAAATAGGTCATAGTAAGACTTCATATCGCTCTTTCCAGCGTTCTCCTGTCTGGATTTTGTGCAGTTATAGGCTGAAGAGGCTGGCTGGTTCATTTTAAAGCTCCTATTCAATTTCATCACTAATTAAAAGTTGGCCAGACAAGTGTTCCACTTTTACTTAAATTGTTCCTAACTCTTTTCTTATTAAATACAAATACATCATTTCTGGTGTCTCTGAGACTCAGCCAAGTGTTGTGAAAATAAGTGATAGGTTATATCGCTGTTTTTTTTGTGTATGAGACCTTTTTATTTTCCATTGCCATTTTCCATTTCTCATTGGAGAATAGATGGAAAATCCAACCTGATGCAAATGAAACTTTAAAACAGAAGGGAGGTACACAGAGCAAAAACTTAACCGTGCATTAACTATGGTCAGCTGTGTGTGTGTGTGTGTGTGTGATATATCATATAATCATGCAGCATACAAAAAAGAAAATACAGATCCAGGTCAAAATCGTTAAACGTCATCAAAGTCTGATCTCTGTGACTTGGATCATGGTATGGATATTTGTATTAGAAGGGCAAGTTTGAATATTCCAGAAACTGCTTTATGAAATATTCCAGAAACAGTCCACAGAATGGTAGGAACAACCAAAAATACTGAGTGAGTGAAAGTTCTCTGGGTGGATATCTTGTTCATAAGAGAAGTTCATAAGGTATAATGGCCAAATTGTTTCATGCTGCCAGGTCAAGCTTGACATCCATGGTGAGCAGAAAAGCATCTCAGCATCCGCAAAGTGTCACAGCTTGAAGTGAACAGGCTGTAACAGGAGACAGACCACCTTGGTTTACTCGTCTGGGTCCTCCTCTGATCACTCTCATCAACAAGGTGTTTCACAGACTGCAGACCCTCTGCTAACAGGATGCTTTTTGTTCTGTGTAAATGCTATAGATTGTTGTGTGTGAAATTTTCAGGAGATCAGCAGTTTCTGAAATACTCATACCAGCCCATCAGGTTGCAGCATCGTTGACGTGAGTAAAATCACAGAGATCACATTTTTCCCATGTCTTATGTCTAAAATGAACAATACCTAAAGCTCTTGATCTGTATGTGCACATCTTTTGCACTGTGCTGCTGCCACATAATTGGCTGATTAGACAATGGCATGGCAGGTGTTCCTAATAAAGTGGACAGTGAATATTTATTCATATAACAGTTTTATATAATTTATATAAAGTGGTTGTGTGGGGGAAAAAGAAGCAAGCATAAGGATTTGATTGTGGACCAAAGTGTGATGGCTAGATGACTGGGTCAGAGCATCTCTAAAATGGCAGGTCTTGTGGTATGTTCCCAGTTTGCAGTTAGTACCTACCAAGAAATGTTCCAACAAAGGAAAAGGTCATAGGTGCCACAGGTTCACTGATGCACATGGGGAGCAAATGCTAGCCCATTTAAAGAGCTAGTATAGCACAAATTGTTGAAATTAATGCCGGGTATTACAGAAAAATGTCAGACCACAGTGCATCCAGACTGCATAGCTACAGACTGGTCAGAGTGGCCATGCAGACCTCATGGAGCAATGTAAGAAGGTAGTCTGGTTTGATCAATCATGTGGCCGGGTGTGGCCAGGTGTGTGTGTTGCTTGCCTGGGGAAGAGATAGCAGTAGTATGGGAAGAAAGCAAGCTAGCAGAGGCAGTATGATGCTCTGGGCAGTGTTCTGCTTGGAAAACATGTGACCGGGCATTCATGTGATTGTTACTTTGACACGTACCACCTATGTTGTTGCACTCCAAGTACACACCTTCATGGCAACAGTATTCCCTAAAGGCAGAAGCCTGTTGCAACAGGATAATACACCTGAAAATATAGTTCAGAAATGGTTAGTGGAACATGATGTTGCGGATGTTACTTTGACACATACCACCTATGTTGTTGCACTCCTTCATGGCAATAATATTGCCTAATGGCAGTGGTATGTTTCAGCAGGATAAAGCACCCTGTCACACTGCAAAAACTGCTCAGAAATGGTTTGTGGAACATTCCAGAGAGTTTAAGGTATTGACTTGGCCTGAAAATTTCCCAGGTATCAATCCAATGGAGTATCTGTAGAATCCCACCTTATAAGACTTAAAGGTTCTGCTGCTAACGTCTTGGTGCCAGATACCACAGCACACCTTCAGAGGTCTTGTGGCCCATGCCTTGAAGGTTCAGGGGTGTTTTGGCAGCACAAGTGGTATCTGGAGGTGGTTTTTATGTCATGGCTGACTGGGGGGTGTGTGTGTGTGTGTGTGAAACACAAGGAAAGTATTACGGGACTATACAGACTGCATAACCCTACAGATTTTTCAATGCCAGCAGGGACTTTAACCATTAGAACCTGCCAAATTGGTTTAAACCACTGTACACAGTGCATCCAAAGCTATATCCTGCCCCCACCTTGACTGCTGGACCACATCTCTGTTATGCTAACCCTGGGGTACAGACTATTACCAACTGTTCTGAGACAGGAGAGCAATAGAGCCATCTCAGTATTTCAGGACAGTTTTGAGCATGGAGTTCAGAGAGACTGCTACCAAATGTGCAGCACCACAGATTTGTAGGAATGTACAGCTTCAGTGCCTGGATACATTAGCAAGTGAGTAGTCCATCACCACACATGCAATCCAGAAGCCATGGATGATCTCAAGGATGCACAGTCTATTGAAAACCTGGTTCAGGTCAGACAACAAGGCAGTTCTCCACACAGCAAGGCAAATCTATCCCAGGCTATCAGATAGTGAAGGACAACTATACACAAAGAATCCATGGTCACGTTCAAAACACCAAGGACACACAGCATATGTGACATGACATTAGTGCCAACACTGATGGCAAAGGTACTGTACCTTACATGTCTGTAATGGAGAATGCTTCACACTGAATAATTTCTATGCTTGGTCTGAGGTACAGAATAATGTTTTGGAAGGGAAGTCCACCAGAACTAACCAAGTATTCTCTCTCTATATAGGTAGTAAATGTCATGTAAAAAGTCTGTCCATAGTTAATCCACCTGCATGACTACCAGCCCATTGCATTCACAACTATCATCATTATAAGCAGCCTTCCCACTACAAGGGACTCATTCCAGGACACTATATCAAAGAGGACATTATATCTTCTGCCACTGACCTGTCTATAACCCATCTGAGAAAAAGGACAGCTAAGTGACGATGTTTTTATCATTTAATCACAATCAGCTCACAACACCTCATAAGAAAGTTGAGCCTGCTGGGCTTGACCACATCTTTCTGCAACAGGGTCCTGGACTTTCTGAATAAGATTGGCATTAGGACCAGAGCATCTGGCTTGGCAACACCAGCTCCAGCACCACTACATTACACTACAAATTTTCCAAGGCTATGTGCTCTGTCCACTGTTGTTTACATTGTGGACTCATGATCCTACTGGAAAGAACAGCTCAAATCATATAATCGAATTGCTGATGATACTGTGGTTGTGACACTTATCATCAACAATGATGAGTCAGCATATAGGGAGGAGTTGGAGCAGCTTGCGGAATGGTCTAATGAACCTTCTACAATAGTACAATAAAGCGTCCTGACTCATCTGAGCATCCGGTATGGGAAATGCAGACAGTAAGACGACCGACATTATGGTCTATTAGAAGGCCTCCATGCCACCACCACCACCACCAACAAACTTTACAACAGTTTTTTTCCCCAGGGCAGTGAGAATATTCAACACATTGCTGCCAGTCACTACATGCCTGCAATTCATAATGCGTCTATTGGACAGTTATTAGGAGAGTCTTTTATTGCTGCCCCCACAGTCAGAAGTTCACAGACACTTGCGCTAGAGTTTCCACACAATACTGTTCTGCTGTCTTGCCTACTTACTGTGCACTGTTCTGTGTATTTACAGTATTTTCTGTGTACACTGTTCATGTATACATGTATATCTGCATGTTATGTAGTCCTGTGTACAGTGCCACTGTATTATTATGTATTATTCATTATGCATTATTTTGATTTTTTATTGTATGCAATATACAATGCATAATTCACTGTATCATATACAATATTTATAAATAAAAGCCAATAAAATTCCACTTGACCTTAAGACTCACAGTGAGTCAGGTATGCCATCATCTGATCTAATAACCAAGCCTACACTGCCAGTAAAAATAAAATTGCAATGGTAGGTCACTGGCCTCATAAATCTGTTGTGGGCAGAAATCCAGGAATAACGCTATTGGCTATATTTTGAATGGAATGACTGCTTCCAGTAAGTGCTCGATATTTTTTGCTCAGATACCTTGTAATGTGTTTAGAGGCTATTCTGTCATGCCGCAGAACCAGTATGTACATCCACTAGATATACCCACAGTTACAAGGCTATACTTGTGCTGAGTATTAACAGTAAGGATAGTAAGGAGTCATATTACTGTGATTGTGATTTACAGCAATTTTCAGCTCATTGTTTCTGATTGTTTGTACACTCACTGTAGGTTCAAAACTTGGTTTCCTATTTTCCATTTTATTTTCCATGTTAATCATGACCAAAATCATTCTTAAAAATGATATTTAAAAAAAATATTGCTTCTATAGAAACTATGACAAGGTAAAATAATTGTGAAAAAAAAATATTGTAAATATTAAATAGGTAATAGTAGATAATGAAAAAGTGAAGAAGTTTTTTTTTTTTTTCCTGGTGACATGTGAATCTATTTACTGCTCTATTATAGTTGTCCTGTCCAAAGAGATTATCTTAAGCAATAGAGTTGTCACAATACTTTCAGATCTGGCATTCAAGTTTGTTACCCTGTCAGCTTGTGGAAAGCATCCCATCATTCTTCACTGCCAAGTTTATCAAAGCACTTGAACAAATCATTGTCCTCTAACTTCTCTCATAGGCTTTTGTGTTTGTGTGCATTTTATTTAGGGTCATTTCATGCCTCTGTCCCTGTGTCATCACTGATTTGCAATTAGTATACATTTCTAAACCGTTGCACACTTAAACATGCACAGAAAAGGACTAATTACTTTATGTTAATACCAACAGAAATAGATGTCCTTTGATAAATATCAGTAACTCCACTACTGTTTAACTGGACCCAACACTGTGTGGCCTGTTTCTACCCATCTTAAAGTGGGAAAGAGCCAAGGCCTGGTCCTTCCTATTATAAAATAAAATGTCTAAAAGGCAAAAATGGCCTAGCCACAGCCACCAGCATGAGAGAGGCTGATGACACTAGCATGTGTGCACGTCCCTGTCGGTCTCGGAAATCCACTGCAATGGCTTTCACAGATTCCGACCGGAACCCAGACTGGGACTAAGCCTCGATCCACTCGCTGCCTGTCTGTCCTTCCCATCAGGCTGGCAGCCTTCCATCAAATTCCTTTTCTCAGCTTTACTCGCACAAGCCACTAAAAGCATTCAACATTTAATCATTCATTATATCCACTATTATTTTTAGTTTTCTTCTGACAGAAAACTGTAAAATAAACTGTCTATACTAAAGATACACTTCCATGGTCATTTAATCTCATGATTAAATCTAGGCCCAAAATGATTAAATATAGATCATACTGTGTGTTTTCATTAATGGCCAGTTTAGAGATGACCTGTCCATAGCCATCAGGTCAATAAGTAAAAATCATGGCTGCAAACAAGGCTGGCAAAAATGGAAAATTTCAGAGAAAGCCCTGTTGAAAATGGTGCATTTGTTGTCTCATGACCCTAGTTTAGACATGCCAGCAAAGACTTCATTTTAAGTTCGTAACAGTTTCTCAGGCGCTCTATGTGCCTTTATGTGATCTTTGGCCTCATTTTTTTACTAAGGCACAGTTCTCTTACTGAAATCTACTTGTAATTGTGTGCTGACCAAACACAGTAAGTGGGCAGGAATGACAAAAGCCAATGAAAAATGACAAAAGGTATTTTAATATAAATAATTATTAATGTTTTAGTAAAATGAATTAAAGCAATTAAGTAAACTCAATATGACCAATTAACTATTTATTCAAATACCAACATTTTGGTATCAACATCTGGGAATGTCATGACTGTTCCAAATGCTTCTTTTACAGTGCATAACCATTAATCACTCATACAACATAGATTCACACCTCAATGATGTCATCAATGTGCAGATTTGAAGGAGGACAGCAGGGATTAAGATGCTTTCTAACACAGGTCAAAGAGTCAGTTCCTAGAAAACTTCCTCTACATTCCCATCTCTCCTCCTTTGTCTATTTTTGACTAAGCTAGCACATGACAGGGCTTCCATTCACTTCCATACACTGCCTTTCTCTCAAAGACTGCAGGTTATCTCACCCAATCTCTGCCTCACTGTTAAAGTACTGTAATCTCTAGAAGCTCCATGGGACTACAGTGTTACAAAAGCAAAGAGAGGTAAAAGTCCACTTGTTGTCTCAACGTCTCAACATCATCCCCTTTTGCTACAGGGGATGTCATCTAAGACAGAGATCTCTCTCTCTCTCTCTCTCTCTCTGAAATTGGGTTTGTATTTCCTTCAACACCAGAAACTGATATCTGTCTGGCTTGCTGTAATCTCCCTCTCCATCTAGGCAAGCCCTCAACTTGTGGTACTCGTTCTCTATCATCCTCACCACTCTTTTGTGGCTTGTAAGGTGTTATTCTAATAGACTCTTAATTGCTAATCAACCACATTGTCAGTAAGGACGCCCCACAATTGTGAGCTTAATGCCACTTCTTCTGTACTACTCTAACTTCAGCATTGATGCTTCCACCAGTTAAAAGTTTATTTATTGGATCCCTTCAGACTACCAGATCACTTTTCAAGATCATAACTTCAGGAGTTCATTTTCTCGACATGCAACAGTCTAGAAACAAGATTTTTAGTATATGTAATAAAAAAATATTGTGATTGTCCTGAATAACTATCACACTGGCACATTGGCCTTGGACCACAAGATACTACAGTGGATTGGAAGGATAGTCAAGTACATCATTGGCATCTCTCTACCCATTATTGACACTTCCTACCAACGGCTTTGTAAATGACACCACCCAGTCCTCTCATGGACCCACCCCTGTCATGGACTCTTTGCCGTAACTTAACTCACTATATTGAACCACTCAAAATTCGTGCTCGAATTTAACTCTGGCTGTGTAGTGTTTAAAAGAACCATCCATAATCTCTGCCCAATTTTACAGATCCATTACTTTTCCCCAATGCCACTGAGCTGAAAGCATGGTCTGCACTCTGTAACTGTCTATGCCAATACACGACCCACCACTATCATCTGCACCTCAGATGTCGACAAGCTTCATAGAGCTAACAAATGAACTATTACTCATATTCAACCCTGTAAGTACAGACATTCATCTTAGCGGTAAGTATGCTGTACAGTCCTGAGTCAGTAATGTAAGGGGAGCAGGAGCATGTATTGTTTCTTACTGGATATTAAAGGGAGAGCCATTTCTACTGTGGTACCATTTTACAGAATAGAGCTACTGTATGTAGAAGTTTGCAGTTTTTTAGCAGATGTGTTAGATGGTCACTACAGATTTCATGGCATCTCTTTCTTCACACATCTGGCCATAGCAACTCACACAACCAGCAGCAATGTACAACATGAAACAAAGGTCAAAATATCATACACACACACACACACACACAAAAGTGTATTTTAAGTAGACTGCTCTGTTGGGACACACAGATCTTAGTCATAACAGCCATAACAAAAGGAAAAGCTCTCAGGAAGGGAGAGAGAGTGGAAAAGTCTGGGGGAAACCTTAAGAAAAAAAATATGGCAAAAAGACTGTGTTTACGACTCTAAATGTTAATCTCTTTCAGTGTTCTTGAGAGATTAGAGATGATGACAGCTAATAAGGTTATGTCTGGATTTAAAACCCACACACCACTGAGATCCACTAACCACAGACAGATACTTTCTGCTACCACATTCATCAGGCAGACTGCATGGTACTTACACAGCTTAAATAAAAGTATTACCACATTTACACACACACATATATCATGCTGACCGGCATCCTCATGGAATGCTATTAAATTCTGAAATTTAAGCATATGGTTGACCGGTTTAGCTGCATAAGACCATCATTAAATTTTCTTAACATGGACAAAACATATTACATAATCTCCTGGGCAAAGACATTAATCTTATTCTGTTATTTTGCCATAGTATGCCACTCAAAAATACCTAAGAAAGAAGAAAAATGAAAAGCATAAGAAAAACAGGGCAGCTGGGATTGATTTTAGAATAGTGATTTGAGTCACAGGGCTCTGCAAACACTGTTGTCCCTATCTGAAGAGTGTCTGCCATTTAAATATCCATAACTGCAGTGGATTATTTTGTCAACACAGTTGTAAGAGAAAGATTTACAGTCCTGGTTGCCCATTATACGAGTGAAACATTGAAGAATGCTGCCCTCAGATGGTGTAATAAGAATCAGTACATGTCGCTGAATGTTCAGCAGTGTAACTGTACATAAAAGTTCATCTTAAACCACCTTGATGCAATTCACCTGACTAGTATACATGTCAAGCCAACAAGAGTTCATCATTGTTGATGACAGTGTAGCTGTAGGGATGACAACACATGAGATCCATGGGCATAGGACAGACAAAACTTGTTAAGCACAGCTGAACTGCTGCCTGGATGAGCTTTTTGATGTCACTTTGATAACATCATCATGATGTGAGCTCACATTTACCTCAAACACACCTGTAAAGTCAGCTGCTGTCACTTGCCTTGGGGTAAACACAGAGACTGCTAGCTAAGCATTCACTCACCATTAGCAGCTGTACTATAAGTTTTATTCCATCTGGGTTCCGTCTATTTACCACACAGGAAATGACTAGGGGAAAATAATTAATAGATGGACCAGGCTGATGACGCATGTCTCTCATCTGCTGTCTGACAATCAAATGTTACCAAAGATGACTGATAGCTTACTGAGTGATTTCAGTGAATTAGTCATGCAAATCAGAAGGCAGAACCTTCTAGATAATATGAATAGCTCTTTTTAACAGCAATGATAAAATTAATAATTGTGGCTATTATATACACAAAAGTATAGGATGTCTTTATACACTATAGCATTGCCATTTCCCTTCACTGGAACTAATAGGCCCAGCAAGACCTTATGCACATTATGAGGTCCATGAAGACAGGTTCAAGTGTAATGCTTCAGTGACCTGCAGTAAGCCCAGTCCTCAGCCCCACTGAACTCCTTTGGAATAAAATGGAGTGCTGACTGCATCCAAGACCTGACATCAGTACCTGATCTCACCAAGGTTCCTGTATCTTTGTAGTGGCATATATGTGATATCCTGTATACGATATATATATATATATATTTACACTTTATTTGAAAAAGTTGCACAAAATTGAGCAAAATCAGTCTTCTTCTTATTTCTTCAACAGCCTGGGATCTCCAGGCTACTTTCCCTTTTTAGATGTGGGGGATATAGATATTTAGATTTATTCCCTTATATACTACTGCTGTTATGGCGCATCCACCTCAAGGTTTG
Organism: Hemibagrus wyckioides; assembly: GCF_019097595.1. Classification (NCBI taxonomy): domain Eukaryota; kingdom Metazoa; phylum Chordata; class Actinopteri; order Siluriformes; family Bagridae; genus Hemibagrus; species Hemibagrus wyckioides. The sequence goes on along the minus strand of NC_080737.1, from coordinate 11,941,551 downwards.
ATGTTTTGTATGCGCTGAGATGCTTTTCTGTTCACCGTGGCTGTAAACAGCAATTATTGGAGTTACTGTAGTCTTCTGGGAGCTCGATCCAATCTGGCACCACAACCGTGCTCCAAAATCTAGTGGAAAGAATTGCTAGAAGGGTGGAAGTTATTGTCAGAATCAGAATCAGCTTTATTGCCAAGTACTTTGGGTTTTTACATGTACAAGGAATTTGCCTCGGTGTACTGGTGCATAGTAATGTAAGCAAAGGAACATAATAGTGCAGTATAATAGTGTATAAAAGTGAACCAGTGCAAATGCTAAACTGCAAATGCTACATGCCAGTGCAAATTAGTGTTTCCAGTTTCAGTTTCCAGTGTGACCCCTTCCCCTTTCCGGACCTGCCTGATCCATCCAGACAGTCTACCCCTGGTTGGAGTATCGTCACTTGGTGGTGCTCGCTGCTGCTGGAGATAGATCTGCGTGGACAGTCTTTGACCCAGGGGACTGCCATGAATAGAACTACTTGGAGAGTATCACGCCATCTTTGATCTGGCGTTGCATCAGTCAGCTTTCAGCAGGAAGCAATTAGTGCTAAGTCTATGGTGAACTCAGAAACTACACTGACCAATTAGTTCCTCAAGAGCTCCTGGTTGCTGTTGTAGGAAGCGCATTATCAACATTTACATTATTTACTGTCCAGTGTCACCCAAATGAGGATGGGTTCCCTTCTGAGCCTGGTTCCTCTTAAGGTTTCTTCCTTATACAATCTCAGGGAGTTTTTCCTTGCCACTGTCGCCTCAGGCTTGCTCATTAAGTGATAAATAAGGTAACTTAACTTTAAACATTATAATTTTTTTCTGTTTCAATACTTCTGTTTGACAATGTCCATTGTTAAAAGTGGTATACAAAAAAATTGAATTGAATTGAAATTGAATTGAATAGTGTTGATCAGAGGATCAGGATTCAAGCCCCAGCACTGCCAAGCTACCACTGTTGGGCCCTTGAGCAAGGTCCTTAACCATCACTGCTCCATTGGTGCTGTATCATAGATGACCCTGTGTTCTGACCCCAACCCCCAAAGTTTAGTTATCCGAAGAAAGAATTTCACTGCAATTGTATGTGACTCGTATTAATGGACTGAACATTAGTGGACAAGGTTAAGATAAGAAGGTGCAGGTCCAGTATGGCTCTCTGAGTCGTGTGCATTAATGTAACGAATATGAACACAACAAAGGGGGTTTGTGTGTTAATGTCCAAGGAGGTGGATAAGGGACCATGGTGGGTCCTGCATATTGTTGATAACAGCAAAGCGGGACGTAATCTGTAATGGCAACCATATGTTCAAAAATCACATATAGGTATGGTGATTAGGTGTCCACAAACTTCTGGTGGTATAATAGTTTATTATTTTTATGCTTCTACATACATTGTTAATATTTACACGCAGTCAAAAGAATTATTGGTGTAAATTTGAAGTGGACCGATGCCCAGGAAATATATGAAATAAATAAAATATTTGTTTTCTAACCTCACTTGTGGTACTTATTCTGAACCCTGTTGATGGCAAGGTTTTTATTCATTTTAGTACATGAATAGGTGGGATTAGGCTAAAACCAGATTTAATGAAAGCTTTACTTATTAATATTGATAAGCCAAGTTTCCATCCTGAACAAAACAAATCCTTAGTGTATATAAACAAACTGAAAGGAATTTAATTAAGTCAAAATTAATAAAATTGCACCTGGCATGTTTTAGTGTTTATATGAAATGATGTAATAAAAATAAATCTTTGAATAGCCTCCCTGCTCAGTACCAGGTTGGTGCTTTATTGGTACCTCTTGTTTTCACTCAATAAAGGACAAATGAGCTGATAATACGTCTGTGCATTCTGATTTATAAATTACACGCTGCTAATAAAACTGCAAATCGAGGATTTTTCAGACTGTTAAACGTTTTGCTCAAATTTGCACACACTGCAGCCACACAAGTTGGTTTACAAAGTTACACTGAAGATTGGTCAATAATACGTTTAGTCTATAATCAGATTTGGTCATGTGCAACTTTGGTGAATGAGGCTTAATATAAATAAAGGCTAAAGTTAAATGAAGATCTTTGGAACATAAAAGCAAAAGCTCACAACGCCACCATCTCTTCTGAGTTTAGGTTAACATTAGTTTTGACCCACTGTGGACACAGAAGATTTATACCAAGCAGACTTATATAGAGGTATATTATGAAATCCTGGGTATAGCATGTGTTTTGTGAAAACGTTAAGTTTACATTTGTCCTTGCAGCTCCTTTGAGGATGAAACTGGCTTCCAGAAGACAAAGCCACTGAAAACCTGGTGGAGCTCCATGGGCTAGGCTTAGATTTCCAGTGCGGCATCTTTGTAGTGGCAGTATCACACAGATCCTACTGTCCCTCAGGTGTCAGTCTTACAGTGCACAGCATCTGCGTGGAGCTTTGAGACACTAGGCTCTTTCTCTCCAGGCACAGGAAAAGACATGGCACAGACACAGACGCGGATCACGGCAGGTTTAGATCCTATTATGCTGCAGGTTTAATTAAGAACTTGTTGATCTCAAGGCTTCAGCTTCACAGTGGCCTTTTGTAAAGGACAAGGCTCGGGGTCTGTTTTCTCTGATAATGAAAAAGGGATATGAAGGATATATAAGATAGTGTTACATTTTCTTTACATTAAGGTTCGAATGAAAATCTTCAATCGCATCCTTCTTATGGACTGTATAAAAAGGGAAGAGAGATATTACACTATTGCTGGTTGTTCACCTGGAAGAGAATTTTATAGACAAATTCAAAAAGCTATGTCTTGAATTGTTTAAGAAATAAACTATAGCTAAAGAATAAAAAAAAAGTATGCAAAAATGCTTGGGTTTCGTCTCAAAACTTTTATGTATTGACTTGAACTTGTCTCATTCTTGGAAATTGGTCTCACTAAATATGTTCTTGGTCTTGACCATCTTTTTAAAAATAACCTTTGCAGCTGAAGCATTGGTCACAATGCACAAATGAAGCAAAGGCTTAGCTTCCCAAAAAAAAAAAAAGGATTAGATGATCTTTTGTCTCAATCTTCACTCTGGGTTTTCAGTGTCCTTTTCATTTGGACTCAATTTTGACCTTCACTTGACTACAGCCCTACTGTAACAAAATATTTATTTATTTATTTAAATTGAATTTTTTAAAAATTTATTTTAGATTTACATTGTATTTATTTATTATATATTTTTTTATTTGCCAAACTGTCTTTAGATATTAAAGATTTTTCATTTTTCAATAACACTGAGGTGCTCACATGGAGGCGGTCATTACTGTACAGGTCAATTAACACTCCCTTTCTCACAAACAATCCTCCTGCTGGATATAATACAAAAAAAAAGGAAGTGTCTGTTGTCGTGCCAGCTTTCATCAACCCTCGGCGGTCATGCGAGTGAAGATTCTATAACTGTGGACTTCCTGCATGCTCCAATAAGCATTGCTAACCTATCTGCTTCCTGTTTTTAATTAGCTCTGATGACAGACACCCTGCCTACAAGACATGCACACACACAAATCCATCAAAGGCCACTTTGTGTACAACACACAGAAGAACCGAAAAGGCCAAATCCTCAAAGAACACACTACTGACCTCTTTATTCCACTGCCCTAGAGCACTGTGGAGGATTAGAAGGCAAAAAAAAATAAACTGTAGGTGGTTTTAATTGTATAACATGAAACTGTAATTTAGTTCATTGAGAAAGACTGTAAATTAAACTGGGGTAATATGACAGCTTTCAGAAATGTGGGAGCTTGGAAACATGTGCTTGACATATTTTGCTCATAATGTTTTTAAGTTATGACTGCAGTCAGTTTTGGATAATTCACGATGCCAATTGCTGTAGTGTTCCAACTAATTTTTTTTCTGCAAATTTTCCAGTGCTATAAAACTAATTTGGTCTTTTTTTCTCTGAAACCCCAAGCTTCAGAAAGAAGACACAACCATAAAATTATCTCCCTTCGAAGAAAGACAGTAAAACTGCTTTTAAAACTAAAATATTAATAGTGAAGCAATTCAATGGCATGATATTCAACACCGATTGCACCGCCATTTCTTCTTTCTTGCACCTTTAAAGGTAATTTCAAGACGTTCTAGTACTCTCTTGTACCTTTAAAGGTAAATTCTAGACATCCTAGTACTCTCTTGTACCTTTAAAGGTAATTTCAAGACATTCTAGTACGCTCTAGTACTCTCTTGTACATTTAAAGGTAAATTCTAGACGTCCTAGTACTCTCTTTTACCTTTAAAGGTAAATTCTAGACGTCCTAGTACTGTCTTTTACCTTTAAAGGTAATTTCTAGACGTCCTAGTACTCTCTTTTACCTTTAAAGGTAAATTCTAGACGTCCTAGTACTCTCTTTTACCTTTAAAGGTAATTTCTAGACATCCTAGTACTCTCTTTTGCCTTTAAAGGTAAATTCTAGACGTCCTAGTACTCTCTTTTACCTTTAAAGGTAATTTCTAGACGTCCTAGTACTCTCTTTTACCTTTAAAGGTAAATTCTAGACGTCCTAGTACTCTCTTTTACCTTTAAAGGTAATTTCTAGACATCCTAGTACTCTCTTTTGCCTTTAAAGGTAAATTCTAGACGTCCTAGTACTCTCTTTTACCTTTAAAGGTAATTTCTAGACGTCCTAGTACTCTCTTTTGCCTTTAAAGGTAATTTCTAGACGTTCTAGTACTCTCTTGTACCTTTAAAGGTAATTTCTAGACATTCTAGTACTCTCTTGTACATTTAAAGGTAATTTTTTCACACATTCAAGTCCTTAATCATCATTTAAGGCACGTGACAAATCTAGGATAAAAATACAAGAGCCAAATTTACCATCCACGATAAGACCAAACAAATGAATTTGGTTTTAACCATTTAGTTGCTTGGAAACTACAGGTATATCAAACCTCAAAACCACCACCAAGTTTACATTATAGATAACTGTACAAATTAATACAGATACAATAATAAACTTAGAGCAAAAAGTAAATCAAACCCGAACATTGTGGTTTTACAATCTTTACACTGAACATGACCTAAATCCTGAGCAAGTTTGAGTTTTAATCTCTGAGATTCTTAGAAACTTGGGTCAAAAAAGTCACAACTAAATCACACACACGTCATAAATCATGAATTAATATAAAGTTTTGTGCATTGCTAAAATTCTCATTCATAATTCACACAGTAACCTCAGGGCATGGTGTCAGACTTCATCTTGATGTCTTCTTGAAGCAAACAAGAATGACGTACTTACTCTGTCTCTCCCCTGTCAATCGTAGGAGCATTAGCCAATCACGGGTGTCTTTTGAGTTCATGTATGCACAAGGAGATGGATAGTGCTTTACTCTGAGAGTGTTGTGCTACCCCATGATGCAACATGAACAGCAGTTTGAAAGGAGGTTTTTGGAGACTTTATATGACTCTGTGAAAACATGCTTTAACCTTAAAGCTCTGGAGCTGGTAGCTGTTGTATAGAACAGCAGGTGGAATCAAGAGAACCCTCCCTCACATATGTATGTATGTGTATGTATATATTATATATATATATATATATATATATGGCTATATATGTATATATATATATATATATATATATATATATATATATATATATATATATATATGGCTCTCAGTCTCCGCTCTAATTCATCCCAAAGGTGTTCTATCGGGTTGAGGTCAGGACTCTGTGCAGGCCAGTCAAGTTCATCCACACCAGACTCTGTCATCCATGTCTTTATGGACCTTGCTTTGTGCACTGGTGCACAGTCATGTTGGAAGAGGAAGGGGCCAGCTCCAAACTGTTGGGAGCATGGAATTGTCCAAAATGTCTTGGTATGCTGAAGCATTCAGAGTTCCTTTCACTGGAACTAAGGGGCCAGGCCCAGCTCCTGAAAAACAACCCCACACCATAATCCCCCCTCCACCAAACTTTACACTTGGCACAATGCAGTCAGACAAGTACCGTTCTCCTGGCAACCACCAAACCCAGACTCGTTCATCAGATTGCCAGATGGAGAAGCGCGATTCGTCACTCCAGAGAATGCGTCTCCACTGCTCTAGAGTCCAGTGGCGGCGTGCTTTACACCACTGCATCCGACGCTTTGAATTGCACTTGGTGATGTATGGCTTGGATGCAGCTGCTCGGCCATGGAAACCCATTCCATGAAGCTCTCTGCGCACTGTTCTTGAGCTAATCTGAAGGCCACATGAAGTTTGGAGCTCTGTAGCGATTGACTCTGCAGAAAGTTGGCGACCTCTTCGCACTATGCTGAGTGGCTGAGTTGCTGTCGTTCCCAAACACTTCCACGTTCTTATAATACAGCTGACAGTTGACTGTGGAATATTTAGGAGCGAGGAAATTTCACGACTGGATTTGTTGCACAGGTGGCATCCTATCACAGTTCCACGCTGGAATTCACTGAGCTCCTGAGAGCGACCCATTCTTTCACAAATGTTTGTAAAAACAGTCTGCATGCCTAGGTGCTTGATTTTATACACCTGTGGCCATGGAAGTGATTGGAACACCTGATTCTGATTATTTGGATGGGTGAGCGAATACTTTTGGCAATATAGTGTATATATCCAAAAAATAGTCACATACACTAATATTTCGTTGGACCACCTTTAGCTTTGATTACGGCTCGCAATCGCCGTGGCATCGTTTCGATAAGCTTCTGCAATGTCACAACATTTATTGTCAACCAGAGTTGCATTATTTTTTCGCAAAGACCTTGTATTCATGATGGGAGAGTCGGACCACTGTGCAAAGTCTTCTCCAGCACATCCCAAAGATTCTCAGTAGGGTTAAGGTCTGGACTCAGTGGTGGCTAATCTATGTGTGAAGATGATGTCTCATGCTCCCTGAACCACTCTTTCACAATTTGAGCCCGATGAATCCCGGCATTGTCATCTTGGAATATCCCTGTGCCATAAGGGAAGAAAAAATCCAAATTATGGAATAACCTGGTCATTCAGAAGATTCAGGTAGACCTCATTCTTTGGGCACATAACATTGCTGAACCTAGACCTGACCAACTGCAGCAACCCCAGATCATAGCATTGCCCCCACAGGCTTGTACGGTGCCTAAGCATGATGGGTGCATCACTTCATCCACCTCTCTTCTTAGTCTGATGCACCCATCACTCTGGAACAAGATAAATCTGAACTCATCAGACCACATGACCTTCTTCCATTGCTCCAGATTCCAACCTTTATTCTCCCTAGCAAATTGAAGCCTTATTTCCCAGATTAGCCTCACTGATAAGTGGTTTTCTTAAGGCTACAAGTGTTGGACAGTTCTTAACCCAATTTTAGTAGTTACAGCAATCTCTTTAGATGTTTCCTTGATGCATCTGATTGTTTAAGAAATGAGAAGCTACTCCTTGCATCAGTTAGGGTTAAATAACTTGTTGCCAGCTGAAACAATCATCCATGCAGTAATTATCCATTAGGCTCTTACCTATTTGCTTAGTTAAATCCAGGTGGTGACTTTTTTTTGGACGGGCAGTGTATAATAATGAGACAGATTATTCAGACCCAGACACGACACTGACAAGAAGCTCAAAGCACTTCCTTACTGATAGATTATGCTGAAATATTAGAGGAAAAGCTGCCAGTTGTCTTGCTGTTATTAAATACCACGTGCTCTAATAAAGAGTTTTTGATCTTAGATCAGATTCAGTTCTTACTGGAAGAATCTGTGAATATCACACCATATCAAGCATGGAGATTTTGACGTTAAATACGTTGGAGCTAAAAAAAAACTATTGTCAGACAACAGAATGCTTTTTTGAGCTAAGATACACTATATTGCCAAAAGTATTCGCTCACCTGCCTTGACTCGCATATGAACTTAAGTGACATCCCATTCCTAATCCATAGGGTTCAATATGACGTCGGTCCACCCTTTGCAGCTATAACAGCTTCAACTCTTCTGGGAAGGCTGTCCACAAGGTTTAGGAGTGTGTTTATGGGAATTTTTGATCATTCTTCCAGAAGCGCATTTGTGAGGTCACACACTGATGTTGGACGAGAAGGCCTGGCTCTCAGTCTCCGCTCTAATTCATCCCAAAGGTGTTCTATCGGGTTGAGGTCAGGACTCTGTGCAGGCCAGTCAAGTTCATCCACACCAGACTCTGTCATCCATGTCTTTATGGACCTTGCTTTGTGCACTGGTGCACAGTCATGTTGGAAGAGGAAGGGGCCAGCTCCAAACTGTTCTCACAAAGTTGGGAGCATGGAATTGTCCAAAATGTCTTGGTATGCTGAAGCATTCAGAGTTCCTTTCACTGGAACTAAGGGGCCAGGCCCAGCTCCTGAAAAACAACCCCACACCAAAATCCCCCCTCCACCAAACTTTACACTTGGCACAATGCAGTCAGACAAGTACCGTTCTCCTGGCAACCGCCAAACCCAGACTCGTCCATCAGATTGCCAGATGGAGAAGCGCGATTCGTCACTCCAGAGAACGCGTCTCCACTGCTCTAGAGTCCAGTGGCGGCGTGCTTTACACCACTGCATCCGACGCTTTGAATTGCACTTGGTGATGTATGGCTTGGATGCAGCTGCTCGGCCATGGAAACCCATTCCGTGAAGCTCTCTGCACACTGTTCTTGAGCTAATCTGAAGGCCACATGAAGTTTGGAGGTCTGTAGTGATTGACTCTGCAGAAAGTTGGTGACCTCTTCGCACTATGCGCCTCAGCATCCGCTGACCCCGCTCCGTCAGTTTACGTGGCCTACCACTTCGTGGCTGAGTTGCTGTCGTTCCCAAACACTTCCACGTTCTTATAATACAGCTGACAGTTGACTGTGGAATATTTAGGAGCGAGGAAATTTCACGACTGGATTTGTTGCACAGGTGGCATCCTATCACAGTTCCACGCTGGAATTCACTGAGCTCCTGAGAGCGACCCATTCTTTCACAAATGTTTGTAAAAACAGTCTGCATGCCTAGGTGCTTGATTTTATACACCTGTGGCCATGGAAGTGATTGGAACACCTGATTCTGATTATTTGGATGGGTGAGCGAATACTTTTGGCAATATAGTGTATTTGATCATAAAATATGTAGTTGTAACAAAGCATACATTTTCTTAAACCTCACAGCTATAGCTCAGAGTTGCTGCTAAAATGTAAGAAAAATTCAAAAACAAAGATAGTTACCCTGAATATTGATCACTTAATTTTTATTTCAATTTTTTTTAAAACCCAAAACTAAAATGTTTTAAATTCCATGTCATATGAATTTGATGTGTCTAAATTTTACCAAAAAAAAAAAAGTTCATGTTCATGTTAAAAATATAGCAATATTCAGAGTTTAAGACTATTGCATAAAACTATATTTCAGTGGTTATTAAAGCTTGGCATTTTGTATAAAGGTATGTAAAGATACACCAGAGACCAAAATTCAGAGCAACAAAAATCAGGATAATTGTTCATTTTAAATTGCAGTAACGATGTGCGGGTTAAGAAAAGACTGAAACGGATTGTCCTCAAGTGTGTATATTATGCATGAAAATGTTCTTGTGACATTTATCAACATGAGAAACCCAAGAACATCCACATCACAGCTGTTAAACATACAGAAACATCTTGTACTTCAAAAATAAGCCTGAAATTCACAGACTTGACAGTTAATCCAGGCAATCAGTGAGCTAATTGGTACATCTGATCATCAGAACCATACTTTCAGACAAAGATCCAAGGATCTGCAGGGACACGGACAATAGCAGCTTGGAAATAATGATGTGCTGAGAGGATCATTAAGTAAATCTGGTACTATAATCACACACAGTCCACTGGGAATCATCCCTAGTTATTCTTCTGCAGAAAGAAAGATATATGTGAATGTATGAGAAGAGCCGTGACCTCGAACACTGAGGCTAAATCCCAAATGGCTCCATATTTGAAGCACAGACCAGGTTGATTTGGTGATGAAAGTATCCCCAAACTTTTTAAACACATAAAAATGGCTGATTTCAATTATCAGTTGTAATATTTGGATCCAATCTTCTATCACTACTACTACATAGGGGCCCAAAAAAAATGTATATGCACTTCAACAAGAGAAATTTTTGCAGAAAAATTGTATTACTAAATTTATATAAACACCAAAGGGTGACTAGAAGTCCTGTTTGAATTATGCAATCACATTAGGTGCACAAAGTGGCCACCATTCGCATCCAGACACTAGATTTCGGCAAACTACCGTATGAACAACATTGACAGAGTGTCCACAGGGATTGCTCTGCATGATACTTCAATTTCTTCCCATAATGCAGCCATTGTGGGTGGTTTTCTGCGACCCTTTAGTGTTCCCTACAGATGGAAATCGAGGGATGTTAAGCCCAGGGAACATGGAGGGAAAAAAGGGCATAGATAACAACTGTTGAAGTGTGTATACATTTTTTTTTAGCCCACATTACATTTTTTTATCGTGGAGTTAAATCACGATACTGATATCCCAATTATGTTGATCTGTTACAAGTGCTATCGTCTAGCAAGTAAATTGCTTTATTTTGTCAATTTTAGTGAGTTACATTCAGGGTTACTTTAAGGTAGAAACTATAAGAGGTGGGGGGAAAAGGGATCGATGTAGGATTTTCTCCAGGGTTCCTTATTTCTGTTCTTCGAGACATTGAAGCAAAAAAATAAAAAATAACAATCTGACGCAGAAATTGAAGACAGAAGTCACTCTCATACCCTAATTAATACATATCTGTAGGGAGTAAAGAGTCACTTGGGATTGAGTCCAAGACTATGGCATTAAACTTTTCCTGCTTATTCACCAGAGAGCCTGAGGCTGCTAATAGGAATGTAAGCCATTAGTCCTTGAGAGGTCGTGAGGTGACTGCATGCTCAGTGTGTGCCCTTCTGCACCATCTGTGTGAAGCGGTTCGTGATGGCCAGCGTGGTATCGATGAAGCGCTCCACACAGCTCACGAGACACGTTTCAGTGCGCGAGTCCAGTTTTGAGCTCGGCTTGTCTATGCATTTGTCCCAACACACGTCTGTGAAGTTGTGCACCTGCCAACACACACACACACACACACAATTAAAACAAATATAACTGGGAGTACTGATTCAATACGATCGTAGCAAGGTCAATCTTAACGCATTTTGTAACTTTTTATTCTTGTTTTTTTTGCACATTACTTCTCATACACCTTTAAATCTCTGTATTTAGTATTTTTTTGTTATTTTTTTTTAATTATCTGTATTTTTGTTTTATTTATTTTATTATAGGTTATTTGTTATATTTTTGGTACCCTTAAATTCAGGTATTTAGTATTTTTTGTTATATTTTTTAATTCTCTGTATTTTTGTTTTATTTATTTTATTATAGGTTATTTGTTATATTTTTGGGTTATATTTCTGGTACCCTTAAATTCAGGTATTTAGTATTTTTTGTTATATTTTTTAATTCTCTGTATTTTTGTTGTATTTATTTTATTATAGGTTATTTGTTATATTTTTGGGTTATATTTCTGGTACCCTTAAATTCAGGTATTTAGTATTTTTTGTTATATTTTTTAATTCTCTGTATTTTTGTTGTATTTATTTTATTATAGGTTATTTGTTATATTTTTGGTACCCTTAAATTCGGGTATTTAGTATTTTTGTTATATTCTCATCTTATTTTATTTATTACCTTATTACCTATGCTTATGGATACTGCTGGAAGTTCTACATTTCCCATTGGGATCAATCAATCAGTCTGTCTGTCTGTCTGTCTGTCTGTCTGACGGTTCTACCCGGTTACAGAATCGGGTCATTCTTAGGTGCCGGCGATAATCATATATAAATAATAATAATAATAATAATAATAATAATAATAATAATAATAATCAGGGGTCAGTAGATCTGTTTCTGGACAGAGGCTCTGCAGTGCAGGCCCCCATGTGTTCATCTCCATACCTGAGCCTGAAACTGTGCTTTCTGTTGCTCCACAGCGATCAGACGCTGAAGTTCAGCAGCCTCCGCGTTCTCCGATGAACCCATTGATGGTCTATCGAAACTACTGAAATCCGCCATTTTCAGTATATCGAATGTTTTAATAAAACAAGTATGAGGCTGTTGAGAAAAGTCACCTCTAAGGGCAAAGCACGACAAACCAGCATGCAACCCTGGGAAGACTTCCGGAAGCCGGGTGGATATGACGTCATAGGCACGCTCTCCACCGGGGCAAAGAATTAAATAGAATTAAATTAAATATTTTTTTTTTTTAATGTAATTAATGAAAGTAATACAAGTTAAATGAATAAATAAAAAAACCTTAAAATCCACGCAGCATCGTCTTCTATTTTCCTGATTTAATTCCATGAAATTATATTGACCTTCAAGTTCTGTGTAAAAAATACTACTTTAATCCGCTAAGTGGCAGCAAAGGAAAAGAAAGAAAAATAAATTACCTTTTGACCTCGCTTCCAGTTTAAGCCCCCCCCCCCTTCCCCAGACAGACCGGAAATCATGTGGTGCTATTTACAGTATTGTGATGCGAAAACGCGTCCGCCATATTGGAAAGGAAAACATAATCAGAATCAGAAAGAGCTTCATTGTCAAGTTTGTTTGCGCATACAAGGAATTTGTTTTAGTGTAATGCAAAAAGACAACAACAATACACAGACAATGAAAAAAAAATAGGATAAGAAATAGAAATACACATATTTAAATAGAAAAATAAAATAAATTGTACGTCCAGAATAGAATAGAATAGATGTAGGGTGGTAACAAATGAATATAAGGATATTTCACATATTTTTATTGCACAATGGGGGGAACATTGGCAACTGGCCAGATGGCAAAGGTCTGCCATAACGATCTGATTCGTTGCGCCCATCATAAATGAAAACTGATCACAACGTTAGCTACAGTTAACACCACAAGCTTACCTTATGGCTAAGATCACTTTCATTATAATCAGATCCAAGAAAATTAAGTCAATCAGAGGTCATATATGTATAGTTTTACGCAAAATGTTAGCTGTTAAATATAAGCTAAAATCTTTGTATTTGACTAAAGAGTGGTCCACCAAAAGGCATCATATCCACAGAAAGCATTCTGTTCCAATGTTGGCGAAGTGACTCCTTTTACACAATGGGCTTACTAACCCAATCCAAGAAAGAAATTTCCTTAGACAGCAACCTAAAATGGAGATAGAAGCGAGGAGCGTTTGTTAAGTATTACCTTATTACCTATGCTTATGGATACTGCTGGAAGTTCTACATTTCCCATTGGGATCAATCAATCAGTCTGTCTGTCTGTCTGTCTGTCTGTCTGACGGTTCTACCCAGTTACAGAATCGGGTCATTCTTAGGTGCTGGCGATAATCATATATACATTTTCTAGCTGAGACAAAAGACTCATCTTACATGTCTTCTATTGAGCAGCCACACACACACACTGTTCTCTGTTTCTAGCTAAGGATCTCTGCCATCAAATTGTGTCGAAACATAGACAAAGGCTTAATACCATTTCTAAAACTTTTTGTTCCCATTAGTACAGAATATTCCATAGTTGTGAAATGGAAGAATTTAGGAACCATCAGGACTCTTGGCCAAAGTCAAACACCAGGCTAGAAGTTCCTAGTTCAGGGACAAGAACACTAAAGCATGAGTGAAAAAGATTCTCTGGTCTAATGAGACAAAAAATGAACTCTTATGGTCGTTCAGAGTAGCCTTCAGTTTCAGAAATATGGTTTTATTATATGTTAATTTGCACCATATATCCCACTTCATTATTGAATGAAAAACTCTAATCCTATCTCTGTAACCTTGGTTTCCAGTGTATTCAGAGCACAGTGGAAGGGTTAATGTTAAAAATAACAATTAATTAGAAAAACAACAAGCAAACGAAATCAATAAAACATATCCTACGTAGAATACACCCACCCACTTCTTTAGTGAGCAGAGAAGCATCTTACAATGCACAGCATGCCAAACCGGCTTGGTCAGAACAGCAGAAATCCACAACAGGTTCCATGACCGCCAGCCAAGAATAGTAAGCTGAGGCTACAGTGGGCACAGGCTCAACAAAACTGGACAGCTGAACACTGGAAAATCAGGCCTGCTCTTTCCAATCAAGTTAGGCTGTCGATAAAGAAGCTACTGAAAATGAGTGAGTGAATATAAATACAAATATGCTTCCTTTTAAATAATAATCTATTTGAATTGTTCCTAATTGGACACCTTTCAGTGTATTTCCAATTTGTAGATCAAAATATTGCCAGATTTTCACTATGGTATTAGATTTTTGGATTTCACTACATGCAGAAACAACAGTTTTCCCTGGTAACTTTGTGAACTATGTGTATGTACTGCCATGACTGTATTATCAAAAAAAAAGAAGTCATAATACTGTAATAAATAATATGTAATAATAATATGTAATAAATAAATGCAGATGGGGTATACTGTCATAGAAAATGAATCAACAACTGGGTGTGATGTGATGCATTCCCATCTCGATTGTTTTTAAGCATCTAATTTTATTAGCACTTCGCAAAGTGTTTTTTTCCTCTCATACTACAACAATTTGTAAACATAGCTTGCTGTTTTTAATTTTTTTTCTTATTATCATTTATGTTTTAGCAGGATTTAACAATCATACCCTAGCTGCTTTTGTTAATCAGACAATAAAAGCATGTTAATATTATCCTGGGCTGCTCTTCATTGGGGGCTCTGGTCAAGAGACAGGGAATCATGGATAGATTAAAATCTATTTCAGGAAAAAATTAAAAAAAACACTGCAGGTTTTTGTTACATAGCTAAATATGAATCATTCAACACAATAATGACCCAAAACACAAAACCAATTCAACAAAATAATGCCTTAAGAGGACACAATTACTTGACTTGGTAGCCAAACAGACTAAGTCAGGGGTGTCCAATCTTATCCAGAAAGGGCCGGTGTGGCTGCAGGTTTTCATTCCAACCAAGCAGAAGCTACACCTGATTCCAACTGGCTAATCAACTGATCTTGGCTTTCAGTAGACTCAGGTGTGGCTTCTGCTCAGTTGGAATGAAAACCTGCACCCACACCGGCCCTTTGCGGATAAGATTGGAAACCCCTGGACTAAGTGCTGCATTACATGCAAAAGGTGACTTAAAAAAAGTATTAGTTAAGGGGTGTGCACACCTATGCAACCAGGTTTATGTCTTTTATACAGACCTTATATATCCAAAGCATATCCATCCATCCATCCATCCATCTTCTATACCACTTATCCTACACAGGGTTGCAGAAATATTGGAGCCTATCCCAGGGACACAAGGCGGGGGACACCCTGAATGGGTTCTCATCACAGCCACTGTATAGGTGCTTTGATAACAAACAAAACAAAGAAACAGATGAAGTGAAAGAGACATTTTTTTCCACACCCCTTTTCCTGCTCACTTATGGATCAAAGTTCATCACATTTCCTACATGACTGCACTAAGTATAATATACTGAGCACAAGCTTGTTTTACTCCCAGATCAAATTCTAAAGCTGTCTTTTAATTCATTTGCAGTTCATTGTTAGGTGATTAAACATACATAAAGGAAAAACCCTGTTCTAAAGGGTTTAAGCATGTTTCTTTTTCTTACCAGGAAGTGTCCCAGTTACAAGCATGCTTACATAACTTGACCAAAGATTGCATTCCTGCTCCAGTGCAAAGCAAACATATCTGCGTTACAGTTGCTGTAATCTTTCAGTGTGGGATAAAATATATACAATTAGCCATGATTGGTAAGTCTGATTTTTACCTAATTTTTGTTCCTGTTCTCCAGTCTAACAGCTTTCACATATGTTTAGGCTTATGTAATGAAACATCAGAGTCTATTCACATCAGAGTTGTCCCTGTGCTAGCGTCATTTTGCTATAGAGGTAACAGACAACAGACGCTGGGTCTGTCACTAATGCATGTGATTTTCACAGTTAATCAGTTGGCTGCAGACTAGGATTATCCAGCCAGATGGGGTAAAAAAAAGCAGATTTAAATCCAATTGCTCAACAACAACAACAATAACAGGAGGTCTTGCATTAGGTATTATAATCAATGCCAAGTCATGCTGCATTACAGGATCATTCTGTCATTTTGGAAGGGTTAATTGTTTGCTCGCATTACAAAAATGTTCACACACACTGTGAGAGCTGCAAGAGATTTTGTATTGAGGTTTTTAAGGATTTGTCACACTTAATAAGCCAGTCATATTAGAAGGGGTTGTATTGTGCCAAAGAACAACACATGGACAAAATTAGTCTTATTGAGAGTGTGTATCCCAAAGAGAATGCATTAATGATCTGGATTCTTCTTACATTTCCAGACATATATACCATGCATACACTATATGACCAAAAGTATGTGGACATCTGACCAAACTGAATATCCCATTCCAGATTTTAGTCCTCCCTGTTATAATAATCTTCACTTTTCTTGGAAGGCTTTCCACTAAATTTTGGAACTTGGCTATAGGGATTTTTGCTCTTTCAGCTTTAGGAGCATTAATGATGTCTGACACTGATAATGGGAGATGAGGCATGCAGTGAAATTTTCCAGTGTGGTCGAGATCAGGGCTTGCTTATAACGGTTTGCTTATAACTTTGTGGCAACCATTTAGAGAAGAACTACATATATTCAATTCAATTCAATTTTGTTTCTATAGCACTTTTAACAGTGGACATCGTCTCAAAGCAGCTTTACAAGAATATGAAAAGTCAGAATAAAAATGACAAAGTTTAAAATGGAAATTTATATTTATCCCCAATGAGCAAGCCAGAGGCAAGAGTGAAAAGGAAAAACTCCCTGAGATGATATGAGGAAGAAACCTTGAGAGGAACCAGACTTGAAAAGCAACCCATACTTATCTGGGTGAAATATGGGTGCGATGGTCAGGTTTCCATGTACCTTTGGCCATATAATGTATTTAGGCTTGAGTGCCTAGCTCTTGTACATCTAAAAAAAACTTGAAATCCCTTTTACACTCCAATTATATGCTTATTCTTCCTGCTAATAGCACAATAACAGATATATTAGGGATATTTTAGGCAGCAAGTGAACATTTTTTCCTCAAAGTTGATGTGTTAGAAGCAGGAAAAATGGAGAAGCGTAAGGATTTGAGCGAGTTTGACGACAGGCCAAATTGTGATGGCTAGATGACTGGATTAGAAAATCTCCAAAACTACAGCTCTTGTGGGGTGTTCCCGGTCTGTAGTGGTCAGTATCTATCAAAAGTGGTCAAAGGAAGGAACAGTGGTGAACCGGTGACAGGGTCATGGACGGCCAAGGCTCACTGATGCACATGGGAAGTGAAGGCTGGCCCGTGTGATCCGATCCAACAGACAAGCTACTGTTGATCAAATTACTGAAGAAGTTAATGACAGAAAGGTGTCAGAATACACACAATATTAGGCAGGTGGTAATAATGTTATGCCTAATCGGTGTATATACCCTGAGGTTACCCTAAAATCAAAAGGATGGTAGAGAACTCTTACAGTTTATGTGGGTAGGAGAGTGTTGAAGATGCTAATGCCATGGGGTGGCGAAAACATTTTGCCTTGGCTGAATATGCATTTACATCAGCCGTCAGTCAGGTAGAACAGTTGTCTATAGCGAACACAACATTATATTCTGTGTTAAAGAGAATGTACTGTCCCAGCTGCACTTAGAAATTGGAATATTCTATTCTGTATTTCCATATAAACCCATAGCAACACGTTTTGATATCAAATTGTTCTTTCTCTGTCTTCTCCTCCACAGCCCAGCGCACACACTTCCACTTATTCCGCTCTGCCATCAGAAGCACATCACTTTTCACCATGTGTCATGGCAAGCGTCATCCAGTAGGTAAGCTCAAATCACTTCTGCCATGTGTTCCACTTCTTCCTCTCTACAGATATAGTGAAGGATATCAGATCTCTCAGGCTACCAGTGCTTCAGCTGTCTTCATTTCAGTAGTGATGTGAGTCGAGTCACTCATGCGAGTCTGTGTTACATTATTTGATATGCAGTTTGCACCATCTGAAGAATCTCACCATACTCTCTAGAGGGAGTTCTGTTTGCACTCCAGTAAAGTTCAACCCTTTCCACCAGACATTGCTAAAATGAACTCAGTAATATTGTTCCATGTTTACTGGAGGGTCTAAATGCAAACGCAAAGAGAAGGGGTGCATTCTTATACACACATAAGCATTCACTTTACCTCTAGATTTAGCTTATAAACTTTTCACTCAGGTCATACTGAGAATATTTGGAGTTGATGTTACTCTTCTTGTACTTCCTGCACTCTCTTGACTGATATCCATGGTTTCTACAGAAGTAGCACATTGTATTCTCACTATATGTCAGCATTACTTGTCAATTTATTTGTCGCACTTTAAATTCAGTAGCTTCCATCAAATTTACATTACATGCTACTCTGAAACAGCCCCTATATTCCTCTGAGAAAATTCAGACGGCTATGAATATCTTAATTAAAAAAAAACCTAGCTATATGAGGTGAATGTAAGACAGAACCACCCGTGAACCCTGAAACCACTTCATTATATCTGATGTACTAACCACAGTTATTACTATGGCACAGGGTGTTCAATCTGATCCGGTTACAAGGGCTTGTGTGAGTGCAGGTTTTCATTCCAACTAAGTAGAAGCCACATGCAATATTCTAAGATCTAAGATCAACTGGGATAATGCACTTTCAAAATGATTTTCTATTGTTGCATACAATGTAGTAGTGCACCAAAGCTCCACATGACTTCACTCTCACTTGCCAGCCTTCTAATCACACACATTTAACTACAATAACTCTCAATCCTCTGTTCGTTTGAATGATAACATCCACTTTCATTAATAGAGATGCTACCTTTATTTTTGAGTGCATGCTATTGTATTTTTTTGACATTGCCTACATTTTAAAATTGCTTTTAGGCTAGGTTCTAGTCTAAAGGTATCAATCTTATCTAGAAGGGGCCGGAGTGGACGCAGGTTCATTCCAACCAATCAGAAGTCACATCTGATAGTCTATTGAAAATTAATATAAAGGAGTCAGGCGTAGGTAAGATTAGACATCTCTGGTCTAATATGTGAATGTTTGGGCTTTTGTCTTGGGAAGTGGTAGTTCAGTGGGTGAGGTGTTGGGCTACTCCACAGAAGGTTTTGAATTGAAATCCCAGGCCCTTGAGCTGCAACTACTGGGCCCCAGAGCAAAGCCCTTAACCCTGCTCAGTTGTATAAATGAGACAAATGTAAGTTACTCTGGATAAGGGTGTCTGTGAAAATTAAAAACCTACACACACAAATAATAAACCTGCATTCTAATCCAAATCCTTGTCCATTTCATTCTCAGAGTTTGTGCTGGGTTATCAGCAGGTTTTTTGAGTATTTGGTTCATTTTCTACTTTTTTATATACTGTAGTAACTGCTTCTTAATTTAAGGAATACTGTTCCCCATTCCACCCTTTTCCAGTTCATTTTTAATCCAGCTTCATTCCCCTTAAAAACATCATACTGGTCTTAGAACATCCTTTTCTTAATAAGTGTGATGTGCTGACCAGCTTCTCCTCTCCTCTCCTCTCCTCTCCTCTCCTCTCCTCTCCTCTCCTCTCCTCTCCTCTCCTCTCCTCTCCTCTCCTGCCTTTTCTTTGGTTTCATTTGCTTTAACTTAAAAGTGTGTTGCTTTCTTTATTTTCCTTTATAATTGTTTAAGTAATGCCAATAATATTAAATGACTCAGCTTTACAAAATGACCTCAATGGTATTCTTAGTGCCTGACCAAAGGAACTAACACGAGGATGTGTTTAAGTCACTCTGGACAAGGGAATCTTCTAAATAAGCATAAACAGGATAGATAGATAGATAGATAGATAGATAGATAGATAGATAGATAGATAGATAGATAGATAGATAGATAGATAGATAGATAGATAGATAGATAGATAGCAGTGCAGTGCAAACAATGACAACAGTGTAAACAGTAGCAAAGTAAATAGGGATGTACAGAAATGTATAGAGTGAATATGGGGGGAAATATAGTGCCAGTGCTTATTGGATATATCAGCTGTTGTCCAATGAGCTTATCTTAAGCTATTTATTCAAATACATAGTTTAATAGCGAAAATTGTATTATTTGAATTTAATCGCATAAGGTTTATATTAGTATGCATAAATTTACATATAAACTTCATTTTATACTACACACACCAAATGTCATGTATAAATCAGTTCATATCCAGCTTCAGAGATGAGATTCACTCTACCATAATATAATATATTATACAGTATAATGCATGATAATCCAATACACCAGTTTTTTTTTATATGTCTTTCTTTGTGGTACAATTTGATCAGCTGTGTTTGAAATGAAATCAAAATCTTATCAAATAGTGACCAGTGGTTTCATACATAGTATATGCTGGTGCTTATTATAACTTGATTAATGATAGCACTGTGTTTTAGACCATGGTCATTTCGTGACACTTGAGTTTCAGGATTATATTCAGGTATGGAGTCTTTTTTCCCCCAAGTGTCCCATGATGGTGGGTGAGCTCTGGTTAGTTCTACCACAGTCTATGTTTTGTTGGTATATTTTTTGGTTTTTATTGAACCTAGTCCTAGTTTTAAAAAGAAAGGCAGGTTTACTAAGATGAATCGGTGCAGATTGTTTCAAAGTATGAGATTTACACATGTCCAGGTACAGAACCATATTATTTCCCTGCATTAGTTGGGAATAAAACATTCCAGAAGTGTCTGACTTTATCTTGTTATTAAGCCTTGGCTGTATGAATAAGAAGAAGATGTACCTTAAAGCTGTTATCGTGCTTTTGAAAGGTATACTGTTTTAAAGCAGTATTTGCAATATATTATGTATGTGCTGTTTGTATATTGATAAAAAAAAAAAAAAAATTTGTTAAAGATAAAGGTCTTTTTTTTTTCTGGTCAGCATGTGATGTCTGTATTTGTCTTTTCTTCAGTTGTGATCGATAAACAGAAACATACCTTCAGGAAGCAGCATGGGCTTCAAGATATTGCTCCGCTGGTGAAGAGTGTGGAGGAGACTCCAGAGCCCATCCCTACCACTGTTAAAGGCACAATCCCTACATGGATCCGTGGAAATCTTCTTCGCAATGGCCCTGGAAAGTTCGAGTTTGGAAATCAACAGTGAGTAAAGATACACCAAAGCTATTTTTTGTTTACTTTTGTCATATACAATTAAATTTGAACAGCATCATTAGTTCACATTTATTAATAAACACTGTTGACTAGTCAGCAACATTAAGATATCACTATTTTAGGTAGATAGGTCACCACCATGCCAACATCAATTCAGTTGTTACAGGGACATTCTTTTTGTAGAGACTAAAACACACATGGACACTAGACCAGATGCAAAGCCTTTTCAGTTACCTAGTGATTTGTGTTTGTTCTGAGATTTTATTATTCCTGATTGCTGTTTCATGAATATCATTTTGCCCTGATCCATTCATTTATCCTCGAGTAGGAATTGCAAACTGCCAGGGAACATGTAGAAGCCTTGCATACTGAACACAGTGACATCTTGTGGTTTGCAAAAATTATAGCAAGATAAACAGAGATTTAAAAAGAGATTATTATAAAAGAGATTTGATTACCCTGCTTTAGATAAAGCACATGCACAGTCAATTCATATACATTTTCAGTCTAATGTGCACTGATAGAAGTCCTGCCAGGTCTCAAGAGATCTAAATGCTGGTGTTTTAAAATGCTTTGGCTGTAAATGGCAGCTTCCTGTTTCTGGGTCAATCAGTTGATGCCAAATCAGTCTTGCTTATTAAATAGCTAGGACATTTCTAAGCATTTCTAAGCTATTTTAAACATGATTTTATTAAAAACATTTTATTAGAAACTATTCATGCTTTTATGCTTATGTGGTGGTTGAGTATAAGTATATCTAATATAATCTACAATTTTCTACAAACTTACTAGAAATAAGTATTTACTACTATTTTTTCTACATACAAATTGTACACTAAAAATACAATGATCTTAAATATCCATTTAATTACAAAGAATTGACATTAATTATAGTGCTTTTACATTTATCAAAATTATCACCATCCCTTTCTTTAATAAAAATTATATTTTCTTGTATAGATAACTGATATTCCAGTTACATAATCACATGGTCACTGGAATATTTAGACATGCTTTATGAAGACTATAATATTGAACTCTATTGCACAAAACAAGAATAAAGAACATTTTAAATAAGCTGTTTCATACTCCATATATCACCTTATTCAACTAACTGATATATTGGACTTTGCTCTTTTTCATGTTAACATAATTACTGTCATTATGAGAGACATCGAATGGCATGATTTTAACGTGTTTTATTATCATTATTTACACTGAGCCTCATCTTTTACACTGAAAAGAACTTTCCACTAGATCTTGGAGCTTGGCTATGGGTATTTCTGCTCATTCAGCCACATGAGCATTAGTGAAGTCAGACACTGATGTTGGGTGAGGAGGCCTGGGGCACAATTTATTCCAAAGGTGTTCAGTGAGGTTCAGATCAGACCACCTGAATTCTAGAAACCCTAGCCATGCATCTTGCTTTGCAGACAGTGACATTGTCATGCTGGAACATGTTTGAACAAGGAGTCTTAGCAGCACTGGTAATGATAGCATTCACTATGGCACAGTGAAAAGGTTCTATTTAATACTTATATTTGTTCCTGGAAAGTAAATGCAGGTGGAATTCTTCTGGGAGCAGCACAACTATACACTTCATTTTTATGACTGTCTGTATTTTCTCTCTGTTCTCAGCTTTAATCACTGGTTTGATGGAATGGCCTTGATGCACAGCTTTCAGATTGCTGATGGTCAGGTGACCTACAGAAGCCGCTTCCTGCGCAGTGACTCCTACAAGAAGAACAGTGAGATGAATCGAATTGTGGTATCCGAGTTTGGCACTCTTGCGCTCCCTGACCCGTGCAAGAATATTTTCCAGCGCTTCATGTCCTTCTTTGAGAGGATGAGTGAGTAAAGTCTGGACACTAGGCCAGGTGCATGGTGTCATTCTTAATACAATAATCTTTAATACCTTACTGTGCTGGTGTGGATTTGCACCAGGGCCAGTAAAAAAGACCATAACTGTAACTGATGTTGAAATGGTGCAATTATAAAACTCATAGCATAAGCATGTGCTTATATCAGTGTAATAGTTAATAATTTTGCTTCATTAAATGCATTTAAGCCTTATTTTCAAGAACTGAGGGTATGAAGCCTTTAGTATCACTACACATACATTAGAGCACAGTGGAATTCTTTTCTTCACATATCCCAGCCTAGGAAGTTAGGGTCAGAGTGCAGGGGCAGCTATGATACAGCACCCCTGGAGCAGAGAGGGTTAAGGGCCTTGCTCAATTGCCCAACAGTGGAGCTTGGTGGTGCTGAGGTTTGAACCCCTATCATCTGATCAACAACCCAGAGCCTTAACCACTTGAGCCACCACTGCCCCGTGTGAAGATCCTCATGATTTAATTTCCAATCCTCATTTTATATTGACAATGCTTGCACTGACTAAGTATCTAGTATCTAGAAACTAGTATCTCAGTTTCAGGCTCATTTGCATAGCAGTAATTTTTATGAGCCATTTCAATCTGGTTTCTGTCTCTGGTTTCACTGCACTGAAACAGCCCTTGCTATAGTGACCAATCCCCCCCTCTGTGATTGCCGCTGACTCTAGCCTTCTCTCCATCCTCATCCTCCTTGACCTCAGTGCTGCCTTTGATACCATCTCCCATATGCTATTATTAGAATGTCTGGCTGGCATTGAGGTAACCAGCTTTGCACTTCTCTGATTCTCATCCTACTTTAATAACAGAAAACAGTTTGTCCAGGTCAGAACTGTCCAGCTCTTCTTCACTACCTGTCTTCAAAACATCAAAGCTTGGATGGTTAATAACTCCTTAAAACTCAGCAGCAATAAAAGTGAGGCTCTTTCAGTTCCCACTTTTCAAAACCTTTCACTGTTACCACTGATAACAGCATGATTCTCATTTTCTCCCATTGATTAGATTGTTGATACAGGTGTTTAAACATCATGATTTATACATCGTTTTCTGTATGAAATAAGATTTTAAGATTTTTAAGATATTTAATGCCATGAACTTCCAGCACCCCGAAACAGATCAGCTTATTCGTTTAATACTGCAATTTTCTCTTTACAGAGCCCACAGACAATGCTAGCGTGAGCTTCGTCAAATACAAAAGTGACTACTATGTCAGCACAGAGACAAACTTTATGCACAAAATTGATCCAGACACTCTTGAAACAAAAGAGAAGGTACGTAATGTGGAATGCAATTTTTCACTCTTCTCTCTGTCTCTGAAGTTCCTTCTTTGTTCTTGATCCCTTCTTAATGGTATTTAATGTCTTGCATTCAATTTTGTCTAATAACAAAAATATGATATACTTGATATGGTGACATCAGACAATATCTTAATCAGAAACAATGCTTATCTCAAGTACTGATTTTTTTTTATTCGTGGCACAAAATCATGCTACTCACTATGCCACTATACTGCCTATAAATAATCATAGTAGTGTTTTTCGCTTGTTTTTTCTTCCTTAAATTAAATCCAGATTTTCTAGCCCTTTTTTTCTTGAGAATTTAATCTAGGTTCTTTTGTTTAAAGATGGAGGTCTAGATACTTTTGACAAAAAATTTTATATCACATACATTTATGATAAATAAATAAATAAATAAAAGAAAACGTACACAACATGCAATTAACCTTAATATAATAATCAGATTATCCAAGAATATTTTGAAAACTAAATGCAGATCTTTATGTTTGCAAATTGTTTGGATGCCTTTCACTCTTTATGGTATTTCCACAATAATGATTAAGGTGGACTGGAGCAAGTTCATTGCTGTTAATGGTGCAACCGCCCACCCTCATGTTGACCCAGATGGTACAGTCTACAACATGGGCAACTCCTATAGCAGCAAAGGTGAGATTATGACACACATACACACTTGGAGAACATAATAAATCTCATGTTTCTTCACTATAAAAATTTATGAAAGTACTTCAGACTTTTGCTTTTGGTTAGTGAAAGTCGCATGTGATTGGTAGGTGCTTTCTACAACATTATCAGAGTGCCTCCGAGAAAGGAAGCCCTTGGTGATACGCTGCAGGGTGCGAAGGTGCTGTGTTCCATATCACCTGCTGAAAAAAACAAGCCTTCATATTACCACAGCTTTGGTAATTGCACACACAAGACACACCACAGCTAATCAAGATTGCATTCATAATTTAATCTGAACATTAAACATTAAATCAGGACATCTGAAGAAAACAAAGCCAGTCTGCATCAAAAAACTAAACTCTGAAAGAGGTTATACTATATTATGGTTAGCTGCCATGTAAAAAACCCTTGAATTTCAATGAGACCAAAAAAAAAAATACAATAACATTTCAAGAAAAAAAATATACAAAATTGAGAAACATTTACATTACATATTAGAATTTAAGAAGGATTTCAACTTGAATTTATTGTAACTTATCCCATTGCAATATGATGATACTAGGTATGAGTCAAGTGTTGCAACTACCATTAAAACTCTAGGGAATGGAATATTGGATAGACCATGCATATGATTGATGAGTGCTCCCAAAAATGAATATAGAGAGAATAGCAAAACTGATGTCTAGCTGATTTCTGGCTTAAATGAATATTCTCCCAAAGCTCTGACAAGGCATATCACTGTCTATCATTAAAAATTAAACATGACTGCGTTTCAACTTTAATCTTGACTTTATACCATATTTGAGGAAGACACCGAATGATGCAACATTCTGTTGTAGATACACTATATTGCCAAAAGTATTTGCTCACCCATCCAAATAATCAGAATCAGGTGTTCCAATCACTTCCATGGCCACAGGTGTATAAAATCAAGCACCTAGGCATGCAGACTGTTTTTACAAACATTTGTGAAAGAATGGGTCGCTCTCAGGAGCTCAGTGAATTCCAGCGTGGAACTGTGATAGGATGCCATCTGTGCAACAAATCCAGTTGTGGAATTTCCTCACTCCTAAATATTCCACAGTCAACTGTCAGCTGTATTATAAGAACGTGGAAATGTTTGGGAATGACAGCAACTCAGCCACGAAGTGGTAGGCCACATAAACTGATGGAGCGGGGTCAGCGGATGCTGAGGCGCATAGTGCGAAGAGGTCGCCAACTTTCTGCAGAGTCAATCGCTACAGACCTCCAAACTTCATCTGGCCTTCAGATTAGCTCAAGAACAGTGCGCAGAGAGCTTCATGGAATGGGTTTCCATGGCCGAGCAGCTGCATCCAAGCCATACATCACCAAGTGCAATGCAAAGCGTCGGATGCAGTGGTGTAAAGCACGCCGCCACTGGACTCTAGAGCAGTGGAGACGCGTTCTCTGGAGTGACGAATCACACTTCTTCATCTGGCAATCTGATGGACGAGTCTGGGTTTGGCGGTTGCCAGGAGAACAGTACTTGTCTGACTGCATTGTGCCAAGTGTAAAGTTTGGTGGAGGGGGGATTATGGTGTGGGGTTGTTTTCCAGGAGCTGGGCTTGGCCCCTTAGTTCCAGTGAAAGGAACTCTGAATGCTTCAGCATACCAAGACATTTTGGACAATTCCATGCTCCCAACAGTTTGGAGCTGGCCCCTTCCTCTTCCAACATGACTGTGCACCAGTGCACAAAGCAAGGTCCATAAAGACATGGATGACAGAGTCTGGTGTGGATGAACTTGACTGGCCTGCACAGAGTCCTGACCTCAACCCGATAGAACACCTTTGGGATGAATTAGAGCGGAGACTGAGAGCCAGGCCTTCTCGTCCAACATCAGTGTGTGACCTCACAAATGCGCTTCTGGAAGAATGGTCAAAAATTCCCATAAACACACTCCTAAACCTTGTGGACAGCCTTCCCAGAAGAGTTGAAGCTGTTATAGCTGTAAAGGGTGGACCGACGTCATATTGAACCCTATGGATTAGGAATGGGATGTCACTTAAGTTCATATGCGAGTCAAGGCAGGTGAGCGAATACTTTTGGCAATATAGTGTATGTAGATGTAAAATCTGGTTATTTCTTTTTCTTCCCAGCCATGTCTGAGAACTATGTGGTTTTCATCGAACAGCCTGTAAAGATGGATTTGATGAAGATAATGACATCTAGAATAAGGGGGAAAGGCATAAACGACTGTATCTACTGGGACCCCAAACAAGACACCGTCTTCCATGTTGTAAACAAACATACTGGACAGGTGCCACCTTAACATCCAAGCTAAAAACAGTATTTCATAAGGGTTTTTTTTAATAATTAATTTGAGATTTTTAAATGTATTCCCCTGTTTATTTTATAAAATAAACACTGCTCAAAAAATTTAAGGGAACACTTAAATCACATTGGGATCATCTTCACATTGAGTTGAAGAACGGTTGAAGAAGATATAAGAAGTTGTCTCAATGGTCATGAGAAGCAGCCTGAAGCAGGGATCGAATCAGGATCTCCATGATAGTCTTGATCGCCTGCATTACAAAGAATCAGACCCATATGCAGGATAAAAAACAAACAGGCACTGCTTTATTAACACAAAACAACACTAACGCAACAATTAAACTTAAACATAAAATATGGGTAACAAAAATATGACTATCACATAGATACCTGAAATACATAAAAGTGTCACATCATACCGCATGAAGACCAAACAATGACCGGCAAAGACAGGTACATGGGGCTGATATATAAAGGGCAAAACATTAGGGTAAATGGGGAACAGGTTACAAGGCGGGAAAGCGGATCAATAGGCAGGGCGTGGCCTGACATATGGAAAGACAACAAAAACGCAGGCTATAATAAAATGCCTGCACCCCCTCTGGTGGTCTGGCAGGGAACTGTCTCAGTAGCTCTTATATGCACTTATATACATTGTGCAACTTGTTGAGAAAAAATGATGTGGCACTGGTCAATGAAAACAAAAAAACATCAACCCACTGAGGACTGGATATAAAATCACACCGAAAATCAACATGAAATATGAAATTACAGCCTGATCCAGCTCGCAAAAATTTCATAACAAAATTTGTAAAGGCCTGTTTCCCAGTATCTCCTCTATGCTGTGCTGGGAGACATACCAAGCCTATTTGCAATGGCATGTATGTACTGTATGTGCCATCCTGGAGGAGCTGAACTACCTGTGCAACTGGTACTGGTACCTGTTTGCAGGTACTGTACCTCATGCTACAAGTAGTGACGAGGACCGTGAGAAATTAGTCAAGAACGAAAAGGAGAGAGCAGTTGTCTGTGACCACCATCTGCAAAACCATTCCCTTTTTGGGGGGTTGTCTTCTTGTTGCCTCTAAAGTAACCCTGTAGTCACTTTCATTTGCACCAAAGCAGGTAAAACTGATTCACAATCACTTATTCTTCATCTGGACAGATTCATATTCTAGAAGTTTAATTGACTTGGTGTTATACTGTGATGATTAATATTCCTTTAATTTTTTTGAGCAGTGTAGTATGATCAGTGTTAGAATATCCTTTTATAGTTAGTTACCAATGTGCATTTGTTATCATTTGTGTTTGCTCAATGCATAATCATTAAAGTCATTTTGATTTGTTGAAAAACTAAATTAATTTAATAAATTTTTCCCTGGTTATATAACAGGTGAGTCCAGTGAAGTACCACACCAAGGCTTTATCCAACTTCCACCAGATCAATGCTTTTGAGGAGAATGGCTTCCTTATAGTGGATATGTGTAGCTCAGATGATGGCCAGGCCCTTCAGATCTACAATCTTCAGAATTTACGCAAGTCCGGAGAAGCCCTGGATGAGGTTAGAAATGCTGGATTTGCAGTTTTTGTCATTGTTTTGCGTATTTCTCAACTTCAGGTGCATTTGTATTGTAATGTGCATGTAATTTAGTCTGTGGTTTGGTTCCAAAAGGTATACAACAGCACAGACAGTTATTTTCCTCGCCGCTTTGTTCTGCCTCTGTGTATCACCAATGATACTCCACTGAACCAAAACCTCAATACACGACCCAACAGCTCTGCTTCTGCAGTCTGCCTCAGCAAAGAGAAGGTGAGCTGCTGCTGCAGAGGTCAGGTTTTTCAGAGCTCCAAGTACAGGATTGCATTATTTACAAATCTTCTGATTTTCCAAGTTATTACATCTGTTTTAAGACTCTAAATTATCTTCCAGGTGTTCTGCATGTCTGAGGATCTTCATGACAATGAACTTATTGATTATGGTGGTTTTGAGTTCCCACATATTCACTATGACCGATGTAACACCAAACCATACCGCTACATCTACGGCTGTGGCTTTGGTCACGTAGTGGCAGACTCACTGATCAAAATAGACCTGGAGAGTAAAAAGCTTAAGGTAAGCCTATATTAGTGATATACACTGTGGGGCCAAAGTATGTAGACACCTGACTATCATGCCCTTATGTGCTTGTTCCATCCAATTAAAGGAGGCAAGGAGGCCTAACATGCAATCTGCATTCCAGTTCATCCCAATTATGTTCATTGGGGTTATGGTCAGGGCTCTGCGCAACCAGAGCCACAGGAACTGCCTATCTCCATTGATTATATATATATATATATATATATATATATATATATATATATATATATATATATATATATATATATATATATATATATATATATATATATATATATATATATATATATATATTGAGGAGATTGAGATATATATTTGGCCTAATCTCACCATGTGACCTCAATGGGTACTTGCCACTTTGTAATCCAGAGTTCCAATCAATCAGATTCCTGTAGCCAACTACCCCATTATACAGCCGGGATTGATGTTCCTGTGCCAGTTGCAAATTCTCCTGGAGTGTGTGGAGTTTAGTTCTCAGGGCAAGTACATACTGAATTATAATTTTTGCTGGTAGAAGGTCCCTCCTCATGGAAGAGTGGCCCTGCAACACTATGTGCTTAAATGTTGTGCAGATGTACTGGGTATCACATTGCATTACCTATCTGGACTAACACAAAGCCTCATTCAGCCCATTCTAATGGCCTAAAGGGTCCATTCCAATTCTTTTGAGGACTCCATGATTAATGGTATTAGGTGCAATGGCACTTTTGGGGTGGCCAGTGGAGTCACCAGCTAACATTCACAACATGCCACACACCACCAACATTGCTGTAATTGGCCAAGAGAGGGTTTTATCCTGCCCAGTTCCTTGGGATTATGATGATTATGATGAATCAATTTTTCTCTTCCTTAGCTTGTGTCCTATTTCACTCAACATAAACTATCCTTAATGATCAAAAAGAAAGAGTGTACAAGAATTAATGGTTGGGTAAAGCAAGGACTATCTGACACCTGCATTTTATTCTTTTGCTCATAGAATTTAGAAATGACTGGCACCAGGGTATAATCATCATTGTCCCCAAGCACACACCTCACATTCACCAACCATGCATTTTCCAAAGCCTCGCATGGAATCTGACTTTGGTGGACTGAGGTTATATACTCACTGGTATGTGGTATGTTCCTGTTCGATTACAGGAAGCCTGAGGTACATCATGGATCTAGATCAGAGTTCCTCCATCCATGTGGGGACAATGATCCTGGAAAATGCCCTGCATCCTTGCAGCACCAACACACTTCATGAGCTTTGCCCAGCACATGGGATGTTTCCCCCTGTGGAGAGAAAGATGCTGAGCATGGTGAGATGTTAGATAAGCCAGAGGAGGAAAAGGGAGGTAGGAACCTGGTAGTAGAAGCCTGGACTAGGAACCACTACCATGTGATCCTCTGTCAGCTGTTCAGCTTCCATTATGGTTTTAGAGTCTTCCACTCTTTTGTTATGGCCTTCACTAAAAGTACAACGAGAGACAAATTAGTAGACTGGTGGTAATGAGACACAGGTGAGAATCATCATGCGTTATCATGATGCCAAGACCTTCCTCCTATCTATGACCGACCCCATGCCACACTGTGCTATTGCTGCAGTATTCTGTAATTTAATATCATCATTGTGAAGCAGATGGCATATGAAATCCACACTGAACTGTACAGTTATGATGCTCATCCAAATTGTAACTGTCTGTTTTTGTGCTCAACTATTAGGCATGGTGTCAGCCAGGCGTTTATCCATCTGAGCCTATTTTTGTCCCCTCGCCTAATACAGAGGAAGAAGATGATGGTGTCATCCTCTCTGTTGGCCTCACACCCACTGAGGTGCTGAAGTGTAAAATCCCTTAATTATTTTCAATAATATTCAACCATAGCTGTTTGCAGTTCTGTTTTAAAGTGTCTATTTTCTATATTCTGTTTAGGATAAAGGTACTTTTCTGCTGGTTCTGGATGCTAAGACATTTGAGGAAGTGGGAAGAGCTAAAGTGCCTGTTAACATTCCCCCAGGCTTCCACGGGACCTTTAACTCTTTGGTATAGGACAGATTTCATCTAGTGACAGTAAAAGCTAAGAAATACTGCCATGTTTATAAAGGACTTCACTTACAAGGTTTGGCCATTGGCAAACACAAATAAGCCTCTCCCACTTTTTTCACAAGACGTTCCCAAGGTATTCATCTCCTTCAAATTAGTTTTCACCACTTAAAGTTAGGGATTTATGTGTTTTATTGTTTTGCCTTCAAATTTTAAGTTTATTTTTAATGCTGTCATATGTAATGCAACTTGAGTTAGATGCCATATTAATCAAAATTTTCAATTAGTGTTACCAGTATTGTGAAATTACAGTGGCTTTGGAAGACATTAACACAGTTAAAGATATGAATTACCCACTTTTTATCCAGTATTGTAATGGTTGTACATAATGATGTACCTTGGAAACATGTTCAGCTCAATCAATTCAAAATGATATTTTATTACATACATTTATGCAAATATTTTACGTCTTGACTTGACATTTAAAATTGATTGCTCATCTGACCTTTGTCAAAATGTGCAGTTTTTTCTTTGTGAAACTTTGTGTATTACACTATCTATTTTTATTACATCTTATAAAATGTGAAGTAAAATTGAAATAGAACAAGTTTCCAGAGTTTCAGAGTGTTTCACTTCCATGGATTTTGTCAATAAAGGAAAAATAACCCATATATGGGTCATTGAGATACACTATATTGCCAAAAGTATTTGCTCACCTGCCTTGACTCGCATATGAACTTAAGTGACATCCCATTCCTAATCCATAGGGTTCAATATGACGTCGGTCCACCCTTTGTAGCTATAACAGCTTCAACTCTTCTGGGAAGGCTGTCCACAAGGTTTAGGAGTGTGTTTATGGGAATTTTTGACCATTCTTCCAGAAGCGCATTTGTGAGGTCACACACTGATGTTGGAAGAGAAGGCCTGGTTCTCAGTCTCCGCTCTAATTCATCCCAAAGGTGTTCTATCGGGTTGAGGTCAGGACTCTGTGCAGGCCAGTCAAGTTCATCCACACCAGACTCTGTCATCCATGTCTTTATGGACCTTGCTTTGTGCACTGGTGCACAGTCATGTTGGAAGAGGAAGGGGCCAGCTCCAAACTGTTCCCACAAGGTTGGGAGCATGGAATTGTCCAAAATGTCTTGGTATGCTGAAGCATTCAGAGTTCCTTTCACTGGAACTAAGGGGCCGAGCCCAGCTCCTGTAAAACAACCCCACACCATAATCCCCCCTCCACCAAACTTTACACTTGGCACAATGCAGTCAGACAAGTACCGTTCTCCTGGCAACCGCCAAACCCAGACTCGTCCATCAGATTGCCAGATGGAGAAGCGCGATTCGTCACTCCAGAGAACGCGTCTCCACTGCTCTAGAGTCCAGTGGCGGCGTGCTTTACACCACTGCATCCGACACTTTGCATTGCACTTGGTGATGTATGGCTTGGATGCAGCTGCTCGGCCATGGAAACCCATTCCATGAAGCTCTCTGCGCACTGTTCTTGAGCTAATCTGAAGGTCACATGAAGTTTGGAGGTCTGTAGCGATTGACTCTGCAGAAAGTTGGCGACCTCTTCGCACTATGCGCCTCAGCATCCGCTGACCCCGCTCCGTCAGTTTACGTGGCCTACCCCTTCGTGGCTGAGTTGCTGTCGTTCCCAAACACTTCCACGTTCTTATAATACAGCTGACAGTTGACTGTGGAATATTTAGGAGCGAGGAAATTTCATGACTGGATTTGTTGCACAGGTGGCATCCTATCACAGTTCCACGCTGGAATTCACTGAGATCACAGGAAGTGATTGGAACACCTGATTCTGATTATTTGGATGGGTGAGCGAATACTTTTGGCAATATAGTGTATACAACTGGTAATTGCTGCTAAATATGGAGGCTCTGTGGTTCTGTTTCCTGCCTTGTCACCTATTTCCCATTAGTCCTAAAGTCATTGTACCATGACTTGACAAAGATAGATACAAAATGGCAGGTATATATACACGACAGATCATTAGGAGGACATAATTGTGACCAGGGGGAAAAAGAGCAATAGGGAGGGCAGAACACAACACGTGAGAAATCACAAACACACATAATATGAAAACACATGACCAAAACACCTGCCAATAACTTTGGTAAATCTGTCAGGGAACTGCCCCAGTAGTTCCTTTTTTCAATTAAATCATTAGATACTATGAGATGCACAGACTCTGTACCATTGTGCACTCTAAACCTGGATGAGATTTTCTCCAAAATATTGTTATGTCCCAGTCTAGGGTTGGGCCGTACAGCAAAAGAATGGACCGGGGTTCTATTTTAAACTGTATGGAAAAGGTGGAACACAATGGTGTTATATAGCAGGAAGAATTAGACCGAAACGTTAGCGTACAAAATAGTGAGGTTTGTATTGCTTTACAAAATACACACATGAACAAAAAATACACACACAACACCAGATCCACTTCAGGGTGGACCCAGGCCAAAATAATAAACAGAAGGTATCTGTATTTTAGAAACTAGCTTACCTACAAAAAACAAAACACAAACAAAAATACAGGTACCTTCCCTAACTCTCTAAACCAAAAACAGTGAAGAAATTCCCTCATCCCCAGAATAAATAGCAGCCACACCCATACTACCGATGGGTGCACAAACATATAGTGAAGTTATTTATAATGGGATTATCTACATATACATATACAAAGAGCCAAGCAACCAAACCAAGGGACAAAGCAATAATCAAAGTCAATGGGAGGCAAAAGTCAGAACCAGAAAACACAGTCCAAGATCAAAAAGTCAAAATCACAATCACAAAATCTATCTCCAACACAACCAACGCCTCGCCTACACGTCTCCCCCTTCCCGCGTCTCTCTCTCTGGTTTATTTAGCGACAGTCGGAAAGTGGAGTCTGGAGCGGCACGCGACCTGGACACAATACACACAACAAAGGGCAACAAAGCACAGCAACACATAAACATACAAAACACATACAACGACCAACATGATGCGGGTTGTAACAATATCATTTTCAGCTATAAATGAAGAAAGCTGATTTACAAAATAAATTTCCCACAACTGTCAAGCTAAAAGCATAAAGATCAGGTCTAGATATTGATTTTTGATAAGCAGCTAAATGATTAAATATTTTAAATATGGCTGAATTAAACTACTCACTAAGTCACTGTTTATTATGGATAGGATAGTGGGGGACAACAACATGCAGCACATCTCTAAGAAGAAGTTGGGACTACACCCAGGGGATGAATAATAGGCTTCATATGTAGTAGGAGAGCTATTATATACAGGCCAAGAACAGTTTAAGAAAGCAGAACAAACTGGTTAATCTGAGGGATCATGAACTGAATGTCAAACCAGTGACCATTTTGTTAATCATGGCAATAAATAAAATTTCAGGAATTCTTTACAGGTATGCAGTTGGCTCTGGAATGCCTGTGACAGTGAGATTCAGTACTTCATTTATTGCATTTAACAAGAATTTGGGACAATGAAAGTTTTTGGAAATTATGTTGGAAAAATGTTTTGCCATTGCTGTTTTTACAGAATTCAGATGTTTCATAATGTCCCTTAGTGAGGTCCATAAAGACATGGTGTGCCAAGCCTGGATTTGATGAACTCACATAGCCTGCACAGAGCGCTGACTTCAACCTAACTGAACAATGCACCCCAGTCCTCTCACCCAACAGCGCTGCCTGACTTCACTATTGCTCTTGTGGATGAATGAGAAATGACAAACCCCCACAGCCATGCTCCAAATCTTTCCCAAAATAGTTAAATATATTATAACAGCAAAGGGGGAACAAAAACATATGGGTGTAACATTGAATTTTTTGTCCATTTTCCCCTATATTTCAAACATGGCTTCACTAAATTGGGATAATTCGTTCAAAAACTACTTTTGATACAGTAGAATGCCAGGTGAGTTAACCTACAGTAAATACCTTCGTGAAATATTAAACCTAGTCTGATTATACAGATAGCAACAAAACAACGGAGAGGTTAATTGTGCAACCAGGAACTTGGCAAAATTAAAGCATATTTACATAAACTGGCAAATGATTACACTTCTTTTGCAAAGGATCTGACCTCTGTGTGCTGTTTTCTGTCTGTACACTGAACATTTACATAACTTTGGTTGAAATACTTATGAAGAACCATGATAGGTAAGCGGCCTAATGTTTCTTTCATTTATTACTATTATGAACACTAGCACTGCTCATGCGTATCATTGTTTTTGGCCGAATGTATGCAGGTGTTATATATTATTATAAATATACCTTGGTGTTGCATTTTGCCTCTATTTTGCATGGTCTTTCTGTATCTGATCCAGCCATCATTCTTTGGTCTTGCTTGGCTTTTGCATTGAGTGCTGTTGCTGTTATGGCTGAATCTTTACTACTTTGTACCACATGTCCGTACTACTTCATGCGTAGTTCTTGAATTGAGACAACACTGAGGGCCTTCCATATGACTGCGCTGTCACTTAAGACATGTTCATGTTTCTTGGTTATTGGCCAACTCCCTGCTCTATATAATGGCATTGGTCTGAAGATAGTTCTATAGACATTAGATTTCAGATGTGTTGTGATCTTGGGGTCAAAGGGTACTCCAGTACTTTGGCACCATTTTACCCATAATGTGTTTACTTGCAGTCATGCATCTCATATTGTGTCACCATTAACTATGTCTGTAATGTTAAGTTTTTACCTTGTTAAGTGGTTGTCCATTCACATAAGTAGGGCCATCTGTCAGGTCTCCATGTTTTCTTGATGTTGAGCCGAATCCCATATTCATCTCAATTTCATTTTTCACTCCTGCGTAGAGTTGTGTCCATGGGTGTCTTGTCTATTTTCACTAACTCGGGTGCTGCTAAAGCTTCTTTAAACTGGTGCCTGTACTCCTTTAGCTGCCACCAGTTACCACCAGTGTTCTGTTGATGCTGTAGGAGGCTTTGATGGGACTGGAGCCTGGAGTATGGAATTAGGGCTTAGCAGTCAGTGTTATGGGCAGTGCTATCTGACAGGATGACCTTCATGTCCACATTTGCCTTCAGGTCTCTTCTCTGCATTAGGCTTCTAGTAGTCTTTTAGTAGACTAGTAGCGTGGCCACCACTAGTGTACATGATAAGGTGGGGTGGTATTTTATGAAGAATGTATTTGTAAGAATAAGACCATGAGCTTCTGCAAAATCCATCTGAGTGCTTTCATTGTTCTGTACTCCATGGCCATATCCATTATGTGTATCTTTAAAACCATTCCCTTAACTGGTAAAATGCCCATTTAGATCTTCTCCCACTTCGATGATTGAATTGCCTGTGATGGTGCAAAGATAAGCATTAATACTTTCCTAGAAACTTTCTTTCTCCATATCTGTGCATCTCACAGTTCCCGGTGTTGAATTTGATGGATATGAATCGATCAAACATTCTATTTCCGTGAAAACATTTTGCAAACTTTCTCTGACAGCAATAGTAACATAATTTCAGGCATTTGTTTAGCCATGGAAGTCCAGTTTGTTTCCTTTACCAGTGTTCCTGGCTTATAAACCACTCTATTTGGTTTCCTGTAGACATGGTATGTCAGTCTGTCAGCTTTTCAGGATTGCATTTAGTTCACGGTCATGGCTGATGTCCCAGTATTGAGGGTTTGCAAGCAGTGGACTAGAATGTTATGGCTTCTCTGTCCATGAGTAGGTAGTACTCATTTGTTTCTCAAATCACTTGGGTAGGGGTGATGCAAGTATTCTTGCCTTGGAATTGTGAGAAATAGTTGGCAAGTATTCTATTTCATGCAAACTTGGATGCTGGTGTTATCTTTAACTGACATGTTGTGCTGCCTGGCAGGTTCCCAAAGGTTTCTATTTACAATTGGCACAAGGTGGTAGTGATTTTCCAGTGATTTGGCATTTGCCAGCCAGCCAGCCAGCCACACACACACACACACATGAAGAGAGCAAGCCAGCCAAGACAATATGATGCTCTGGGCTGATTTCTGCTGGGAAATCTTTAGTCCTGGCCATTCATGTGGATGTTATTTTGACATGATATTATCGTTATTAATTGATCATAATAATCAGTAATGAATATTTTCCTTTATTATACCTTCAACCGTATGCTATGTTGATTTATTTGTATTTAATAAGTTTCTGCTTCTGCCATCTAGAGGTAACAGACAACACTTGATTCCTAGCACTAACAGTTAAATAAGGAGGATTGTGGCTTCAGTAAAAGGCGGGGTTTCATGTTTATATATGGGGCACTTGTCTGTCTCTCTCTCTACGCATCCATGTCCTCTTTATCCACTCTGCCATCAGGAGCGCATCATCTTTCACCATGTCACTTGGGAAGAGTCTTATGTCAGGTAAGATGATGCTACTTCTGCCATGCTTCACTGTGAAATGCGACTAGTGACTAGTCCAGCCTCGGTCACACAGCGAGAGAGAGAGAGAGAGAGAGAGAGAGAGAGAGAGAGAGAGAGAGAGAGAGAGAGAGAGAGAGAGAGAGAGAGAGAGGACGTGCTGTTTTTTCCCCACGTTATATGATACGGACGTTTCGGACCTTTCGGAATATATACGCAACATAAGCCACGTGACTGCCCAAATGACTGACCATGATGATGTCACTGTTTGGAAGCGTGTGATAAATACGGTGGATCCAGGTAGACTGGGACATTTATTTTCATGCCTAAATGAGTAAAAGTAGAATTTTTATGAAATACAATATAAGGACATGAATTAAGCATCAAACATAAGCTGACCTTGTGATAATCAAAATGCTTTGGATTCATTCATTCATTCGTTTATTTATTTATTTATTTATTTATTTATTTTAAAAATGGTCTTGAGTAATATGTTACACATAATTATGTTTTGAACAAAATAAGCACAAAGTTAGTTTGAATCATGTACAGATGTATATGTGTATTTAAGATGCTGTAACACAAGAATGTCCCTCATGGTATCAATAAAGTCTGTCTGTCTGTCTGTCTATCTATCTATCTGTCTGTCTGTGTGTCTATCTATCTATCTATCTATCTATCTGTCTGTCTGTCTGTCTGTCTATCTATCTACACTATATTGCCAAAAGTATTCGCTCACCTGCCTTGACTCGCATATGAACTTAAGTGACATCCCATTCCTAATCCATAGGGTTCAATATGACGTCGGTCGACCCTTTGCAGCTATAACAGCTTCAACTCTTCTGGGAAGGCTGTCCACAAGGTTTAGGAGTGTGTTTATGGGAATTTTTGACCATTCTTCCAGAAGCGCATTTGTGAGGTCACACACTGATGTTGGACGAGAAGGCCTGGCTCTCAGTCTCCACTCTAATTCATCCCAAAGGTGTTCTATCGGGTTGAGGTCAGGACTCTGTGCAGGCCAGTCAAGTTCATCCACACCAGACTCTGTCATCCATGTCTTTATGGACCTTGCTTTGTGCACTGGTGCACAGTCATGTTGGAAGAGGAAGGGGCCAGCTCCAAACTGTTCCCACAAGGTTGGGAGCATGGAATTGTCCAAAATGTCTTGGTATGCTTAAGCATTCAGAGTTCCTTTCACTGGAACTAAGGGGCCAAGCCCAACTCCTGAAAAACAACCTCACACCATAATCCCCCCTCCACCAAACTTTACACTTGGCACAATGCAGTCAGACAAGTACCGTTCTCCTGGCAACCGCCAAACCCAGACTCGTCCATCAGATTGCCAGATGGAGAAGCGCGATTCGTCACTCCAGAGAACGCGTCTCCACTGCTCTAGAGTCCAGTGGCGGCGTGCTTTACACCACTGCATCCGACGCTTTGCATTGCACTTGGTGATGTATGGCTTGGATGCAGCTGCTTGGCCATGGAAACCCATTCCATGAAGCTCTCTGCGCACTGTTCTTGAGCTAATCTGAAGGCCACATGAAGTTTGGAGGTCTGTAGCGATTGACTCTGCAGAAAGTTGGCGACCTCTTCGCACTATGCGCCTCAGCATCCGCTGACCCCGCTCCGTCAGTTTACGTGGCCTACCCCTTCGTGGCTGAGTTGCTGTCGTTCCCAAACACTTCCACGTTCTTATAATACAGCTGACAGTTGAATGTGGAATATTTAGGAGCGAGGAAATTTCACGACTGGATTTGTTGCACAGGTGGCATCCTATCACAGTTCCACGCTGGAATTCACTGAGCTCCTGAGAGCGACCCATTCTTTCACAAATGTTTGTAAAAACAGTCTGCATGCCTAGGTGCTTGATTTTATACACCTGTGGCCATGGAAGTGATTGGAACACCTGATTCTGATTATTTGGATGGGTGAGCGAATACTTTTGGCAATATAGTGTATCTATGTTTATAATTAAAAATATCAAGATGTTAGGTTAACTGGGGCAGTCTTAAAATTACAAGTGCATAGAGAAATATTTTAAACAAATATGTTTAAATAATATGAAAAATCAGAGGAATAGAGCAGAGAAATGCTTTTTTGTGAGACTTTTTTTGTGCTGCGTATGGCAGAATTAATTATAATTGTCATTGAGGATGAAACTAAAGGCCAAAGTCAGTACAGATCTGTACCGTCTGTATGTGTCCTAAAAACCAAACATTCTATCCCAAATCAGCAAACATGAAAATGTATTTCAGTCAGCCTTGACAAATGGCCTGTATTAGAATTTAAAAAATTTTTCATTCATATATAAATATTTGACACCTTGAAGATATCTGAAGAGTATCATGTGTTGGAGTATTTGTTGTATTAATCACGAGAAAACTTGGACAAAATTCCCAAACAAATTCAATATAACAGAATTGACCCTAAATATATGCTTGTCCCTAAGACAAGCAAACAACAGAGGGATGAATTAGTCTACATCCCCACATTTCACCTAGTAAAAACATATTAGATCATTCTAGAATATTGTTCCATTTCACTGTATGCATTATTTCTACATACACATTGCCACTTTGGCCTTATTTATGTAAATCAAACAAAATAAGGCCATGTTAATAACAATGCTTGTGAGTCACGGTGGAAGAGCCTGCCTCATTTGTGCCTGTTTGGATGTCATTTATTTGCACATCGTTGCACTTCTTTGTTGTAAGAGACAGTGTTGTGAGAGAACATCACTGCATGGATCAGTGGATTACTCTGGAAAATATATGGCTGTTGTGAAGAATCAGCCTGACTCAGGTGTAATATTTGCTACTTATTATGTATATAAAATGTGTCTGTACTGTAGTCAGCAGAACAGGCCAGATGCTATTTGCAAAAACCCTACTAATAATACGCTGACGTTTCTGTATTTTGACCCATTTTTTCACTGTAGCCTTTTCCATGGATCAGTGATGAACTTTTGAGGAACAGCATGTTTTGATTAGGGTTTCTCATTCCTTCAGTCATGTCCAAACAGTTGTACTGTACTTGGATATACCACAGATCCCTCAACCAACTACCACTACCCACCTCTCTAAACTGACCCTCACTGGTGTGATTAACCACTGGTGCACCGTTCTATTTTATTATTTAGATTTGCCAGTTTGTCGTACACATATATGCATGTACATGTCACATTTCCCTTGTCCATTCACATTAGTGCACACAGTTCTTAAAAGGGCCTAAGGGAAGAGACGTTCCCATAAGAGCTAAATGCAGCAATAAGCAGTCTCTGTGTCTCTTGGCTCTGCTTTGAAATTTCCTGTCAGATCATATTGAGATCTTTTCTGCTTTTCTGGATGCTGATGCTTTTTTTAATCTTTGCAGAAGAAGCAAATATTTTCACTTTCTTTTCTCCTCCTTGTGAGCTCTTATTAATTCTAAAGATATGTCTTAATTTTATTCATGTATTTTTTTCTACACTTGGTCCTTCATCAGCATCATCCCATTTTGCGTAAAGTTTTTTGCCTCATAAAAGCTACTACACTGTTTGTAGTCTGGACTGCAGGAGCTCATTTCATTTCCACAAGTATTATTTCCTTGAATATTTTCCTTGCATATACTTATAAAAACCCAGAGCCATATCCTGCCAACAATGCCAAACGATAAATGTTTTGTTTATCTATCCCTGATCTAGGAATGAGACAAAGGAGGCACAGTATTATTTTGACGCTCCACAGATGACACCAAGTTATAAACTATAAAGTTGCTTAGTTCCTTAAGGGGGAAGACACAATCATTACATTTTCTCTCATTTTAAATAATGAAATCTGAATTTCATGCAACAATAAACTTGTAATTTGTTAGAGAAATTGTTACAATATGTAGTGTCTGTCTTGTTTCCACCATTCACCTGGTTTGGATGTGAATATCCTCAGATTAATATTTTAATCCAATATACTGGAGTAGACTAATGCTTTATTTTAACTCACACAAGGATCTATGAGACAATATTAGCTGAAAAAAGATTCATCAGTCCAAACTTCTACTGGTGGTGGATAATTTTTATTGTTATTTAATGGCTGTGTTGTGATGCTCTTCTGGTGATGTTGTTTCAGCTTTGAACTATATACCAGAAATATGCAGTGGTGGCTCAAGTGGTTAAGGCTCTGGGTCGTTGCCTGGAAGATCAGGGGTTCGAGCCCCAGCACCGCCAAGTTGCCACTGTTGGGCCCTTGAGCAAGGCCCTTAACCCTCTCTGCTCCAGGGGTGCCGTATCATGGCTGACCCTGCGCTCTGGCCCCAACCTCCAAGGATGGGATATGCGAAGAAAGAATTTCACTGTGCTGTAATGTATATGTGACAAATAAAGGCTGTTTCATTTCTGTTTCACCTTCATAGAGCAGCATGGGCTTCAGGACATTGCCCCGCTTGTACAGAGTGTGGAGGAGACTCCAGAGCCCATCCCTGCCACCATCAAAGGCACAATACCTACATGGATCTGTGGAAATTTTCTTCGCAATGGGCCTGGAAAGTTTGAGTTCGGAAATCAACAGTAAGTAAAGAAGCACAAGAGAAATTTATTGAATATCAGTTACTTACAATCAATCCAAAACAATAACACAGCATTGCACTATTATTATGTACAAACGTTATGGATTTAAGAAACATTCATTTTAATTTTACATGTGATAGAAAAATATCAGCAAGAATCGAGGGGAAGGTGTACAAGACAGTGGTGAGACCGGAAGTCCATGCTGTATGGTTTAGGGACAGTGTCACTGAGGAAGAGACAGGAGTCAGAGCTTTAGGTAGCAGAGCTGAAGATGTTGAGGTTCTCTTTGGGAGTGACACGGTTGGACAGGATTAGGAACAAGTACATCAGAGGGACAGCTCATGTTGGACGTTTGGGGGACAAAGTTGGGGAGGCCAGATTAAAATGGTTTGGACATATCCAGAGGAGGGAGAGTGAGTATATTGGTAGGAGAATGTTGGACATGGAGCTGCCAGGCAGGAGGCAAAGAGGAAGGCCAAAGAGGAGGTAAGATAGAAGATAGGGATAGGTGGAGAGAGATGATTCGCTGTGGAGACTCCTGAAGGGAAAAGCCGAAAGAAGAAGAAGAAACATTAATTTTACACACAAAAGAAACTCACATAATCCTCAGTTATGCCAGTTTATGACTGATTATTCTGTCTCTCTTCTTAGCTTTAATCACTGGTTTGATGGGATGGCCATGATGCACTGCTTTAAGATTGCTGATGGTCAGGTGACCTACAGAAGTTGCTTCCTGCGCAGTGACGCCTACAAGCAGAACAGTGAGATGAATCGAATTGTGATGTCTGAGTTTGGCACTCTTACTTTCCCTGACCCATGCAAGAATATCTTCCAGCGCTTCCTATCACGCTTTGAGAGGATGAGTGAGTACTGCTTACCAATGCAAAGATTTGCAGATGCTGTATTTCAGTGTTACTTAATCCCAGGCAGTTCTCCCGAGAGTCCAGTGGTGTCTTATCTGAAAAGGGTGTGGGTGCAAGTATTCAACCAAACAGAAGCCACACCTGAGGCTACTGAAAGCAGAGATCAACTTAACAGGTCAAATCAGAAGTGGCTCTTGCTTGATTAGAATGATTATAACCTGTACCCACACCAGTCCATTCCAGGTATGATTTTACACCCCTGCCCTAGAGAGATAGACAGTCTGTGTACTGCTGTTTTAGATAAAGTACAAGGCTATTCTGATGAATAATAAAGATTTCTAAAAGCCAAAGCCAGGCAGGGGGTATTGTTATGCCTTTCTCAAGCCAAAGCCAGGAATGTGCCCTATCATGTGTAACATATAAGGAAGTTACTGAAGTAACAGGGCCTGGATGCAGTCTGGCATGTAGAAAATATCAAGTGCAAAAGTTATAAACGTGGGAATGGAAACAAAGTTGTGCACCAGATCGGGCCAGATAGTGTGAAGGTTTGATTTCACTCACTTGCTAGGCTTTCAGATCAGTGTTGAGTGATCCATGTACCTGGAGAAACCTCAAAAAAAAGCCTGTCTTCAGAAAGGTGGTGTAGCTATTCTCTAGGAGGTAGAGTCATGCTTTTGAACTCATTTGGTCCCTGGGGTGAGACAGACCTCACCATCAACTTGATCTCACCTCACTTGGGAATTCTGGGAAGCTAAGTGAGATATCCTTAATCTTCATAGGGTGGCTTGTCTGCTTCTTGGCATAGTGCTCAATCTCATCCAAGTTGCTACATCTCTGTTTTTCTTCTTTAGAAGGCCCTGGTCATACTTGAATAGGTTTTTGAAGAACCTTGCACTCTCCATCTTCCAGATCCTCTGTGCCTTACTCGGTGCTGACAGTCTAATCCTGATTTGGTTCCAGTGTACCTTTTGATAATTCTTTTCCTGTTCTTGTGCCTTCCTGCAGGCCTGCTAAATATCTGCTTCTCCTTCAGCAAAGATCCAGGATTTTGCTTTTGTCTCATTGCAGTCTTCCTATTAAGGATGGATTATTTCCATGTTTTCTTAATGAACTTTACTTGGTGATGCAGAGATTCTAATTCTTTCCTTGTTATTGGCGTTGTGCCACTTAATCTTGCTTTGTTGACTTAGAATAAACAAGAACATCAGTGACTAGAAGGATACTTTAAAATCAATGTTGTTCATTCTGTTTGTCTCATATTTTCAAGATGGGTGAACAGGTGGGAATCCTTGGTGTCCTGTGGTGTCCCTGCACCAGATGTAGGATCAGTAATCAACAGGAAGAATGTCACTTCATTAATCCCAGAATATCTCTTGGACATCTCTCTGCTACGCCCTGCAATTTGTCATAGGATTGTTTCTTCCCCCCACATTTAATATTTCCTTTAACAGAGAGTGGCCATTAGAGTGACACTTTCAAGAAAGGTCAAGCTAGAAAATCTTACTGCTTTTAAAGATTTTGTGGTGTAATGAGATTAAATTTGAACTTATTTGGTCTAAAGAACAACCCAAATACACCCCAACACCCAGGTAATAACATTCCTATGCTAAAATATATTGGG
Source organism: Hemibagrus wyckioides (assembly GCF_019097595.1). Taxonomy (NCBI): domain Eukaryota; kingdom Metazoa; phylum Chordata; class Actinopteri; order Siluriformes; family Bagridae; genus Hemibagrus; species Hemibagrus wyckioides. The sequence goes on along the minus strand of NC_080737.1, from coordinate 11,896,674 downwards.
GGTAGCATCATGCTTTGTTTTTCAGCATGAGAAACTGGAAAGCTTGTTGCCATCACAAGTACCAAGAATGGAGCCAAATATAAGCAAATTGTTGACAAGAACCTGTTCCGGTTGGCCAGATATCTACATTTAGGGTGAAAATAAATCTTGAGCCAAAGACAATGAGCCAAACCACTAGGTAAAAAAAAAGAGGTTTGTATTTTGGAATTTCTGAGCCCAGACTTCAATCCAACTGAAATTATGTGGCCTATCATAAAAATTGCTGTTCACCATTATCCATCTAACTTGACAGCGTTGGAGAAAAGCTTTATTGTGGAATGGAAGAAAATTTCAAAATTAATATGCCAAAAGCTTATAGAGCTGTGGCCAAAAGTTTTGAGAAAGACACAAATATTAATTTTCACAAATTTTGCTGCCGCAGTTTTTAGAATCGCAATTTGCATATACTCCAGAATGTTATAAAGAGTAATCAGATGAATTTCAATTATATGCAGTCCCTCAAGTACCTCTTTGCTATGAAAATGAACTTAATCACAAAAACACATTTCCATTGCATTTTAGCCATGACACAAAAGGACCAGCTGACATCATATGAGTGATTCTCTGGTTAACACAGGTGAGAGTGATGACAAGGACAAGGCTAGAGATCATTTTGTCATGCTGATTGAGTTAGAATAACAGACTGCAAGCTTTAAAAGGAGGGTGGTGTTTGAAATCATTGTTCTTCCTCTGTTAAACATGGTTACTTGCAAGTAAACACGTGATTCACAGGCAATGGTATTGCTGTTAGTAAGAAACCTAAATCAACCATCTATCCGATCATCAAGAACTTCAAGGAGAGAGGTTCAGTTGTTGTGAATAAGGCTTCAGAGCACCCAAGAAAGTCCAGCAAGCACCAGAACCATGTCCTAAAGTTGATTCAGTTGTGGGATTGGGGCACCACCAGTGCAGAGCTTGCTCAGGAATGGCTGCAGTCAGGAGTGAGTGAATCTGCACACACAGTGAGGCGAAGACTTTTGGAGGATGGCCTGGTGTCAAGAAGGGCAGCAAAGAAGCCACTCGTCTCCAGCCACTCGTGGACTGCTGAGGACTGGGGTAAAGTCACTTTCTCTGATCAAACCCCTATCTGATTGTTTGGGGCATCCGGAAAAAAGCTTGTCCGGAGAAGAAAAGGTGAGCACTACAATCAGTCCTGTGTCTTGCCAACAGTAAAGCATCCTGAGACCATTCATGTCTGGGGTTTCAGCCAAAGGAGTGGGCTCACTCACAATTTAGGAACTCAGACATGAATAAAGAAGGGTACAAAAACATCCTCCGAAACTTCTCTCAACCATCCAAGAACAGTTAGGTGATAAACAATGAACAATTTCCAGCATGATTCAGCACCTTGCCATAAGGAAAAGTGATAACTAAATTGTTCAGGGAACAAAATATCAAAATTTTGGGTCCATGGCCAGGAAACTCCCCAGACCTTAATCCCATTGAGAACTTGTGGTCAATCCTCAAGAGGCAGGTGGATGAACAAAAACTCTAAGTATTGATTATGCAAGAATGGGATTATGCCATCAGTCAGGATGTGGCCCAGAAGTTGATTAATAGCATGCTAGGGTGAATTGCAGAGGTCTTAAAAAAGAGGTCATCACTGCAAATATTGACTTTTTGGATAAACTTAATGTAATTGTCAATAAAAGCCTTTGACACTTATGCTTGAAATTATACTTCAGTATATTTAGTATATATCTAAAAACTCTGAAGCAACAGATTTTGTGAAAATTAATGTGTGTCATTCTCAAAACGTTTGGCCACGGATGTACAGACACATCCAGAAAACTCAAATCTGTAATTGTTGCTAAAGAACAATTTAAACTGAGATGGTTAATACCAATCAATTAAGCAGTTTGGGGATTTTTTTTAATAATTGAGAGAACATCTAAATACTTTATTTAAATTTATTTATTATGCAAGTGGGGCACCATACCTTAGAAGTTAGCCCAAGTGCTTCACACTTTCAGGGTTGATGGTTTAGTTCCTACCTCTATGCTGACTGTGTGGTGTTTGGATGGTCTCCCCTTGCTTTAAGGGTTTCCTCTGGGTACTCTTGCTTTCTTCCCCTGACCTAGACTTGTGTTGTAGGCTGATTGGCATCACTAATTTGTATGTAGTGTGTGCAGTTGTGCTTTGAAATGGGTTGGCACCATTATCCATCCACCATTATCCATTGGCATCATTATCAAGGGGTGTCCCTTGCCTTGTGCCCTAAGTCCCCTGGGATAGGATTCAGGTTCCCTGTGACTCTGTGTAAGATAAACTGTACAGAATAATGATGGATTGACGGACATTTGTACAGAAACAAACATTTAGGTTTTGCAGTATATGGCATTTTCTGCACTTGTTTATTTGGTGGCTTCTGTTTACCTTTAGTCTACTGGCCTCTTCTGACCTCTGTTAAGTGAAAAAGTGTTAAAGGTGTGTTAGAAGGTTGGACTCAGGTCATTACAGAGTTGCTACTAAATGTTCAGTCTAATTGTATGTTGTCCTGAATGAGGATGCACACCCGACAAGCAACAGCTGTTTCCTGGAATAGTGTAGAATCGGAAATCAGATTAAATCCACATGTTCTTAATTATGGTAAGAGGCTCTTTTAATAGGAAGATCATGATTCTGAGATGAAAGAAGAAAGCAGTGTTTCACAAGAACTTGAACAAGGCTGAAAACATGTTCTGCACACAATAAAAAATATGTGAAAGTGAGGTAACCAGTGGATCCCAGTGTACTAACAGGAGAATGCACTTTCTCTTCTAAACAAATGCAATTTTTCCCCTCACAATTAACCATACGTGCATAATCTTTAGATAAACATGAATAAACAAGCTTGAAAATTAAACCACGCCCACATTGCAAAATGATCAGAATCAACTTTATTGCCAAGTACTGTGGGTTTTACACGTACAAGGAATTTGCCTTGGTGTATTGGTGTATACCTGATGTACCATGATGCAAACAAGTGACCTTCAAAACACTATCAATGGACACCATGGAATACATTTGGGATGAACTGGAACACCAAATTTCCACCAGGCCTTCTTTGCTGGACATCAATTCTCAACAACTGAGGAACACCATATTAATGATTATATAAAGTGGATGTTTAATTGTCAGGTGTCCAAACACAAAGAGAGTGTTACTGATTGTCCTGACATAAGGCCATAGTTCTTACTTAATACCCACATGGAAAAGTGAGGGATTATATGAGTTCTCTTCTCCTTCATTTCATAAACTAAAGATATCTTTGTGCTTTGCCTTGTTTAAAATATTCGCAGCTCTGAACACTGTTGAAGGATTTTAAATCACTGACCTGCAAGTTACAATATATTAGTTTAAACATCTTGATTTTTCCATTATAATTTTTTATATGCAATAATAATCTGATTTCTTGTTATTCAATGTCATGCAACTGCATGTACCAAGAACATATCGGCTAATTCAGCTAACTGTCCAGTCTTCATCCCTTTACAGAGCCCACAGACAACGCTAATGTGAACTTTGTGAAATACAAAGGTGACTACTATGTCAGCACAGAAACAAACTTTATGCACAAAATTGATCCGGACACTCTAGAAACGAAAGAGAAGGTATGTGACACGTAACATGTACAACCTGTCATTTATTTAATATAAAAATAACCTATATCAAACTCACACAAGTATAAAATACACAATTATACATACAGTCTCCAAAGTATGAATGGCACAACAGATTCAACAGATATTTCCAAATATGTTTAATTATATTGTGTGCATATTTCCACATATAGGTCTTGAATTGCTCCACAAATATTTCTAAATTAATAATAAATGTAAAACATTTTTAAAAATATAGATAAAAGTAAGAAAGTAAGAAAAAGTAAAGAAACAAATGGTTTTGCAAGTATTTAATAATAATAATAATAATAATAATAATAATAATAATAACAATCAATAATTAATAATTAATAATTAATAATTAATAATTAATAATAACAATAATAATAATAATAATAACAATCAATAATTAATAATTAATAATTATTATTATTATTATTATTATTATTAAACAGATGTCAAGATATGAGCCAAATCTGGTGAAGAGTGAAGAAAATTAGGTGGAGTGGTAATAATGGAGGAGTGGTGTTTTTTTTGCATGTTATTGTAACTTTTGACTACTAGTTAGTGCTGGCAAGAAATTTGTTGCATAGCTTCAGGGTGTAGTTCTGAAGATGCCTTCTGTCATGGCTACCTTGGACATTTTCCTGCCTGACCACCAGAGGGAAGCCCTGCACATATATTTTTAACTCTTGTGTTACCCTGGTCATTGTGTTGACCTGTTTTGTGTTGTCAGTAATTATTCACCTCCTTAGATTCATCATGACTTTGGCTAGCTTTTGGTAATATCACCACATGTTTGTCTTTCATAGCCCTGCTCTATAGTTTTCCAGTTTCTGTGTTGCCACTCCAGTTTTGTTTCATGGTTTGTTTTTGTCAATAAGACCTTTACTTGCACCCGACTTTGCCTTCCAAACGTGACACCATGTTTTGTGTCGTTGAGGCTGAGCTACAGCCTTACTCACTAGTTTGTGGCTTTGCTGTCAGATTTGTTGCTCTATTACAGGTAAAACAGCACATGGCTCACATTTGCTATAGACACCTTAGCCAGAAGAAGGTGGGGAAAAAAAGAGAAAAAGTAAAATAACAATAGGATGTTGATGCACCTTTCATGCTTGCCCTACTAATAAGAAATTATAGAATAATCATAACATTATAGTAAAATAATATTTAATTTTTTTTAATAGCCTCTTTCTCACATCCAGGACCATATTAGGGGGTGGGCTTAGGCCTGGGGCTTTGCCACAACCAGAAAACAGCAGACAAATTCAAGTAAAACAAAAACAATTAACACAATAAAACAAAAAGCACCCAAATCATTTCTCTCCATAAACACATCCTTTATGCTAATAAACATACATTTTTTTTAATCTGAAATAATACATAAAAGGTTTTAATGCTATTTTCTTTTTAATGTTACATCCTATGGTCTTTTTCACAATAATGTCTATTATGTCTATAAGGTGGACTGGAGCAGCTTCATTGCTGTTAATGGTGCAACCGCCCACCCTCATGTTGACACAGATGGTACAGTCTACAACATGGGCAACTCCTACGGCAGGAAAGGTGAGATCATTACAAAAGTCATTTATACATATGCATTACATATAAGCTAAGTCATGACTAAATGTTGCTACATACTGTTTGGTAGGAGCTTTGTACAACATTATCAGCGTGCCTCCAAAGAAGGAAGACCCTGATGAAACACTGCATGGTGCAAAGGTGCTGTGTTCCATTTCTCCTGCTGAAAAAAACAAGCCTTCCTATTACCATAGCTTTGGTAAATACACACACCAGACACACCACAGCTAATCAAATGAATGGTTGGATTAATGGATTAAACCGAACACTTAACAAGTTATTAACGTTTAGCAGATTATATGTCTGGACTTTTGTACTGATTTTGGTTGTGTCTAAATGGATAGATAGATAGGATAGAAATCATCCATCCATCCATCCATCCATCCATCCATCCATCCATCGCAGATCATGTTTGTTGATTATCTATTAATCTTGTTAACATTTTTTTGCTAGCTTGTGAGTTTTCCCAGCTTGTTGCATAGATTACCGGGCAATAGAATGGGTTAATGTCCAACTTTTTTCAATCCTCTTACTGTTTTTCACTGGAATCTCTTCACCTGTGAGTCACTCATTCAGGAAGGAGCTTAGTTTTCTGCCTTTAAGTTAGATTTGTGTTGACTTGCACTGTTAAAGGAGCTATAGAAAACATTGCAAGCAACCAAAAAACTGGAAAGAATATCTGAATAGATGGCATCAAAATCCTAAATTTCAACACCACAATAAAATCTGTACCTAATGTAGACATGCAACATACAGACTGAGAAATATTTGTATGTTCAAGCTGAAATGATTTCAAGGATTTACAGGCAATCCTGTTGCCAAGTGACAGCACTAGATATGATAAACATTTTTCCAAAGTATGCAAATGTAATGGGATGGTCTTTGACACTTTCCATGATTAAAAGTACTGAAACATGACTATTAGTTTACATTTTAGCTTTGTACTTTATTTGAGCAGATCGCTGGATGAAACATAAACGCTAAATGCATGCAACATTCTGTTTTTCTTCTCAGCCATGTCGGAGAACTATGTGGTTTTCATCGAACAGCCCATAAAGATGGACCTGCTTAAGATAATTACATCAAAGATGAGGGGGAAGAGCATAAATGACGGTATCTATTGGGACCCAAAAGTAGAGACTGTCTTCCATGTTGTAAACAAACATACTGGACAGGTGACACCAAAGATCTCACTTTGAATTTTTAGGATTATTTCTCAGTTTATTTCATACTGGTTATGATTGCAGAATACGGTATATATTTTCCTCGGTTTTGTAACAGGTGAGTCCAGTGAAGTACCACACCAAGGCTTTATCCACCTTCCACCAGATCAATGCATTTGAGGAGAATGACTTCCTCATAGTGGACATGTGTTGCTCAGATGATGGCCAGGCCCTTCAGGTCTACTTTCTTCAGAACTTGCGCAAGTCAGGAGAAGCCCTGGATGAGGTTAGAAATGCTGGATTTCCATTTTTTCAGTTTTATATGTGTTGGAGAAGCCACTTTTGTAATATAGTATGAGTGATGTCTTTGTTTTTTTTTTAATCTCAGGTGTATAACAGCTTACCCAGGGCATTTCCTCGCCGCTTTGTTCTGCCTCTGTGCATAACCAATGACACTCCACTGAACCAGAACCTCAACACACGGCCCAACAGCTCTGCTTCTGCTGTCTGCCTCAGCAAAGAGAAGGTGAGCTGCTGCTGGAGTGGACTGTGTTTGCAGTAATCCACTCACTTTGTCCACTCACTTATTACCCACTCATTCTCTGTGTCCTCCATCCCCAGCTGATGGTTGACCATGCCCACACTGCTACAAATGTATTTACAGATGATTGTATAACGTTGTTGCCTCTCAGTACATAATTCTACGTTACCTACCAGGTGTTCTGCATGTCCGAAGATCTGCATGACGATGAACTATTGGATTATGGTGGTTTGGACTTCCCTCACATTCACTACGACAGGTGCAACACCAAACCATACCGCTATTTCTATGGCTGTGGCTTTGGACACCTGGTGGGAGATTCATTGATCAAGATGGACCTGGAGAGTAAAAAGCTGAAGGTATGCTTATACCAGTGATGTAATGCTGAAGTTGTTTTTCGATGTTACAAGAAGGGTGTAAAGGGTGAAAGAGTGTTAAATATGAATCTGTTATAATTAGGGCTGTGACTGTATGATCATAGTCTAAAATATGCTAGGTCTATATTTGAATAGAAAATGATACAAAAGCACTTTATACTGACATTCAGTTGATTTCTTAATACCTTTCAAAGAGGCTATGATTTTTCATCCCAGTTGTAATTAGGCATCTGTTTGTTTTTGTGTTCATTGGTTAGGTGTGGTGTCAACCAGGCCTTTATCCATCTGAACCCGTGTTTGTTCCCTCACCTCATGCAGAGGAAGAGGATGATGGAGCCATCTTATCTGTTGTCCTTACACCCACTGTGGTATGACAATAGATTCTAAACTCTTCAATTATAGACACATTCAACTAAACATCTTTTACCAACTTTACAGTTTGTTTTCATTGTGGAGTATATATTTTCTGAAAGTGGCTATTTTCTGTGTTGGGTTTAGGATAAAGGTAAATTTATGCTGGTTCTTGATGCGAAGACGTTTGAGGAACTGGGAAGAGCTGAAGTGCCTGTTAACATTCCGTACGGCTTCCACGGGACCTTTAACTCCTCAGTATAAAAATGCAGTGGCACAACAGGAAGGTTCAACTCTGGCCAAATTGATGACACTTCACTTAAAAGACATATTTTTTGCTATTGGTTTGCTTACCACTGTAACACACTAATGAAATAAATCTTTAAATTATTATTATTATATTACAGTATAATATTTTTTAATAAATGACATTATAATAGGATTTTTAACAGAAAAACTATTCATCTGTATGTATATAATATTGTTTTTTTGCACAGCTGCACTGTGATGATGTTCTGAAAAGATTCATAAATTTATGATTCCATATTTAGCCACCTAAACATAAAAAAAAATATTCATATTACTAACGCCTTATTTCATTTCCATCATTTTAGTAGAACTGTCATAAATATATATTTGCTCTTTTTAAAGGATAATATTTGTTGACTGTGCTTTGAATGATTTTTGGCAGTGGTCTCTATCCACGGACATGAGAACTCACTTAAATGTTTTGATGATTATTAAAATGTTGTAATTAATATGCTACTGATTCCAACCCAGCTGACCTAAGGGAGATTTGGGACTGAAATATTAGACATCAAGACATTTTACAAGTCTTGTGTGTGTCTTGTTGCATGCTTTTACATGTATAAAGGTAAGATAAATGCAATATAATGTTGGCTATCAATATTACGTAAATAAAAGCCCAAATCTTAATTGTAATCAGTACACTGTTTGATGAACTGGTGCTCAGTGCCATCTGCTGGCAATCCTGCATCTGTAACGTCTTAAAAGTGGACATCTATAATGCAAGAACAGAAAATTGGCTGAAACAGTAGAATTATTATTTATTTGTTTATTTATTTATTTATTTATTTATTTCGCAGTGAATAACATGTTAACAAGAAAAGACTTAATGGCTGCATCAAACTGATGTGGAATAGTTTAGATGTTTTTTTTAGACTTTAGATTTCTTAGATTTTCAAATATTTCGGAATAAACTTGCTGACCATCATTTAAACATAGAAATGTCAATGTGGGTCACTCAATTTCATTAGCCATGATGGACAACTTTATGGCAAAAAAAAAAAAATTGTCCTGATGTTTGCCAATTATACTGAAAGTTTGAGATAGTGTCCACTAGGCGGCAGTACACCTTCACAGCAGCTAGATGTGGATGACTGTAATGAAATTCACCATGGTGGATAAAATGCAAACCTTTTGGGCTGTTGATAATTTCACTGAAATGATTAGAATCTGTTTAGACCCAATAGTTTGTATATATATATATATATATATTATATATTTGTTAGAATAAATGTGTACATTCTCTGCTCAGATTTAGCAACCAGCTTTTAAGTTCCCTGCATCAGATAGCACTATGACAGCCAGACTGATAAACATACAGTCCCTGATTTATAAGATCCAAAATAACAAGTCTAATTTGCATCCACATCAGATTGATTGCACAAGCAAATAGTGGGTGTGTCATGGATGATTTGCAAAGAATAGATGTGCTGAAGTTCTACTGAGCTGAAGGTAGAGAGCATTTCACTGGCTGCAAGCTTGAGGCCTAAAAAAAAAAATGAACAAAAAAACGAATTAATTTCATCTTAGATTAATTTAGAAACAAGTGTGATTAAAAGAAAGGAAATGTTAAGCATATTATCACCCGAGAGGCATAAAACTGGCTTATTAACCGGTTCATTTTAATAGGCCACATGCTGTTTTCAATACAGTGTCTATATAAACATATTCCTATTGTTTATTTACCCTAATAAAAATGTGTCTGCTTATTTTTATTTGAATGAACACGAGACATGAAATGATTACAATACACTATGAGAAATTGTAGCCACATGTATGGGTTTAGAACATTATTACCATGTATGTTATTATCACACATTTACCAGTATTTATTAGAGATCATTATTAAGAGTTCAGAGAAGCCTGGGGTCAATCCCAGGGGCACAATGTGGGGTGGGGGGGGGGGGGTCTTTGGACTCGGGGAGAAAACCAGAGCACTCAAAGAAAATCTCTGGGACACAGGGAAAAATGTGCCCACCATCACCTGGGTTTGATTAGCAATCAGGGAACCAACCCAGCCTCTGAAGGGTTAACTCTCAGTGCTGCTCCCAAGTCCCAAGGATAAAATGGGTGGGTTGCATCAAGAAGGACATCCGGGGTAAAACCTGTGCCAAAATCAAACATGCGGATCAGATGATCCACTGTGGCGACCCTGAAAAGGGAGCAGCCAAAGAGCAACAGCAACATAGTTACATAAAATCATAAAACTATTCACCATTTCCGAAGGATGCCCTTTGGCGCATGTGCGATGGTGCAGCACCTTCAGCAGCAACTTTGCTCATATGTGATATCATATTCTGCATCACACTTGCACACCACTCGCTAAATGACATCAAACATTATTAATAATTGCAAGGCGTGAACAAGGAGGAGGAAACGAAAAGTTTTTGTGTGTTTTAATTGCTCCTAGTAGCCACAGTAAATACACTGATCATGAAATGTGTAAATGCGTGCTTGTTTATGAGCTCCATATCATCTGAATAAGGATGGAAGGGGATGTCCAATCCCCATAATAAAAAGATATTTTATAGTCACTTCACTGAGCTGTATTCCCAGACAATAACTACGGGCACGGACGGTGTCAAAGTTACACTTTTTTATAGAAATTATATAAAGTGTAAGCAGTGTTGGTGCAGACAGAAGGTCTTTTTAATAAAGGGTGAGTATAATATTCTTACAATGCTAGTGAGCCATAAAGTTTTCATCTGATTGCCTTTATATTGTCTCTAATGGATGATGATGATGATGATGCATGCATGTAGATGTATTTTCACTTTCACATGTGTCTCCATTTTGCTGTACTTCTTGTCCGTGTCTGCATTTTCTCTGGATTCCCACATGCCAGTAGGTGGATTGGTAAGATAAATTGCCACCAGGTGTCTGCATGGTGCCCTGCGATGGGTGTATTCCATCCTCACACATAGTGTTTTCCAGATCCTCCATAAACCTGACCATGATAATGTGGTTACTTAAGTATAAGAATGTATGAATGTCTGGCTCTGCATTTTCACGGTGGGCTCTAGCACAGGTAAATGCCAGTTGATGTGCGCTCACCACACACTCGGATTTGGTTATTTGGCTGCCAGGTGTCACCATACTGCAACCGTCATGCACCAGAGAAATGTGGTCCATTGAAATTGATAGCACGTGGCATGGAGACGTTGCAAATGCACGCGTACTGGGTCTGTTTTTCACTCGTGCATCAATGAATCATAAACTCTGAAATCTGAAAGAAATCCATTGAAGTTTCTGTAAATTCTAATCTAAAAAGATGTCATGATTGTGCGGTCTATAATGATATAAGTATTGTACAATAGTAATATTTATGAATAGTCATATCCCACTGTCTGGTCTAACTAGTGTCCTATATTGCATTAACACAGTGTTTCACAGCATTTACACGATGTTTATCTTAACCCACACTCTCAGTGCAAACATTCACACCACAAAGGTGAGCTAATTGTATTAGCATCTCAGGACCACTGAATTGTTCTTCCTGATTGTTTTGAAACAGAAAAGCTCCAAACAACACATCAGATTAAAAAGCATCCGTTTCAATTCTCCTCTAAAATGTTAATCGGTAAAGTTTAGTAAAGAAGGACACGTTGGAGAAGATATCTCACTGCTTGACTTAACTGTCAGTGTCCCTCAATCAGTATCAGTATCAGTGTCAGTGTCAGTGTCAGTGTCAGTGGATGTAGCATTTCAACATGGGAAAATGTGCTGAAAGAGAAGTTCTGTTTCCAATTCTCTGGGTAATAAAAGCTTTTCTATCACCACTAATAGACTGGTTTAGCCATGATGGACAGCAGATCTGTGATAAAGTCACAGTGCTCCAGTCTGACGAAAGTTTGGTTTCATACATTAATAACCATAAATCCTTCCTCTGCTTTACAAAAGCAGAAACATGACAAGTTGAACCAATCATGTTATCTGGCATGAAGCGCTATGGGGGGGAATAAAGTCTCCATACGTGGAATATGTTTTGATTGTAGCAAACTACAGAACACTGTTTTGGGGCATAAATGACCTAAATTTGCAAAACACTGTAGAAACAACCTTACAAAATAGTGTAACCCTAATTTATAGCACCTGGTGGAAATGGACTACTTTAAAATTTCTCAATGACACATTTCTCCAAGCTAAAGCCATGCAGAAAAGTGCAATTCTGCTGCAAAATAAAATACTGCATTCTTCTTCTTCTTCTTCAACTTTATATAAACCAAATATTGCTTTCAAAACTATTGATCTATCACCTTTTGATTGAATAAATTCATTCAACTATAATCAACCAGGAACATAAAAATCCATAGTTTTCCATCCATCGGAAGATGCTCTTCAGAAAGAAATATTTAGTAATATGGATATACACTATATTGCCAAAAGTATTCGCTCACCCATCCAAATAATCAGAATCACGTGTTCCAATCACTTCCATGGCCACAGGTGTATAAAATCAAGCACCTAGGCATGCAGACTGTTTTTACAAACATTTGTGAAAGAATGGGTCGCTCTAAGGATCTCAGTGAATTCCAGCGTGGAACTGTGATAGGATGCCACCTGTGCAACAAATCCAGTCATGAAATTTCCTCGCTCCTAAATATTCCACAGTCAACTGTCAGCTGTATTATAAGAACGTGGAAGTGTTTGGGAACGACAGCAACTCAGTCACAAAGTGGTAGGCCACGTAAACTGACGGAGCGGGGTCAGCGGATGCTGAGGCGCATAGTGCGAAGAGGTCGCCAACTTTCTGCAGAGTCAATCGCTACAGACCTCCAAACTTCATGTGGCCTTCAGATTAGCTCAAGAACAGTGCGCAGAGAGCTTCATGGAATGGGTTTACATGGCCGAGCAGCTGCATCTAAGCCATACATCACCAAGTGCAATGCAAAGCGTCGGATGCAGTGGTGTAAAGCACGCCGCCACTGGACTCTAGAGCAGTGGAGACGCGTTCTCTGGAGTGACGAATCGCGCTTCTCCATCTGGCAATCTGATGAACGAGTCTGGGTTTGGCGGTTGCCAGGAGAACGGTACTTGTCTGACTGCATTGTGCCAAGTTTGGTGGAGGGGGGATTATGGTGTGGGGTTGTTTTTCAGGGTTGGCCCCTTAGTTCCAGTGAAAGGAACTCTGAATGCTTCAGTATACCAAGACATTTTGGACAATTCAATGCTCCCAACTTTGTGGGAACAGTTTGGAGCTGGCCCCTTCCTCCAGGGGTCCATAAAGACATGGATGACAGAGTCTGGTGTGGATGAACTTGACCGGCCTGCACAGAGTCCTGACCTCAACCCGATAGAACACCTTTGGGATGAATTAGAGCGGAGACTGAGAGACAGGCCTTCTCGTCCAACATCAGTGTGTGACCTCACAAATGCACTTAAACATAAGCATAAACACACTCCTAAACCTTGTGGACAGCCTTCCCAGAAGAGTTGAAGCTGTTATAGCTGCAAAGGGTGGACCGACATCATATTGAACCCTATGGATTAGGAATGGGATGTCACTTAAGTTCATATGCGAGTCAAGGCAGGTGAGCAAATACTTTTGGCAATATAGTGTATCTCAATCCACTCCTGCACAGTGCTGATTGTTAGAATTGTACATTGTCTCCAACCAACATTAAGGTGCCTCAAGCTCCTGTTCTTTGTTGTAGAATGAGGAAAATCATAAGTAAATGAGAAGTCCTCCTGTATTTTATGGTCCAAGAACAGTATATACACGATCAGCCATAACATTATGAGCACTGAGGAGTGAAGTGAATAACACTGATGATCTCCTCATCATGGCACCTGTTAGTGGGTGGGATATATTAGGCAGCAAGTGAACATTTTGTCCTCAAAGTTGATGTGTTAGAAGCAGGAAAAATGGACAAGCATAAGGATTTGAGCGAGTTTGACGAAGGGCCAAACTGTGATGGCTAGACCACTGGATCAGAGCATCTCCAAAACTGCAGCTCTTGTGGGGTGTTCCCGGTCTGCAGTGGTCAGTATCTATCAATAGTGGTCCAAGGAAGGAACAGTGGTGAACCGGCGACAGGGTCATGGGCGGCCATGGCTCATTGATACACATGGGGAGTGAAGGCTGGCCCGTGTGATCCGATCCAACAGACGAGCTACTGTTGATCACATTGCTGAAGAAGTTAATGCTGGTTCTGATAGAAAGGTGTCAGAATACACAGTGCATGCCGGGTCAAGGCTGTTCTGGCAGCAAAAGGGGAACCAGCACAACGTTAGGCAGGTGGTCATTATGTTATGCCTGGTCGGTGTAATTTGTTTTCTTCATCTACATTACATTTACAGCATGCAGCGGACACCCTTATTCGGAGCAACATACATTTATTTTACTTGCTCAACTGAGTGATTAAGGGTTGCTCAGGAGCCTAGTGGACACAGCTTGGTAGTCCTGGGATATAAACTCACAACCTTCTTATTAGTAGTCCAACACCTTAATCACTAAACCAACAATTCTCATTGCAGGGGCATTATTAGTGGTACTTTACCTTCCTTATCTGTGCTTTACATCTCTACTCTCTTCCTTTTATTCTTATTTTTCTCTATTCACACCTTTTTTCAGTTTTCCCTATCTTTATATACCCCTTTCCTATTTCCTCTCTTCTCTTTCCTTTCTTCTCTTTCCTCAAATTTCCTTTCTGCTCTTCCCATCCCAACTAATCTTTCAGCTCTTACAGATTTTCTTTTCTCAATTGCTATACACTATAACACAAAGCCTTCAGAAAAAATAAAATATTTACTCTAAACTCTAATTATCTCACACACTTGTGCACAGTATATAGTGTAACATAGCCATCATGTTGTGTGTTCTGGGGTCAGTGTAAAAATTGCACACAAATCAAATGATTTCTTGAGTGATGAATTTCTTTTTTGTTGTATTTTTACTGCTTGAGATAAAAATAATAATAATAATAATAATAATAATAATAATAATAATAATAATTTGGTTTGTTATGAATTAGTAATAGAAATGAAATGAATAAATGAAAGATAAATGAATCAGGATGAAAGGGATAAAAAGCTAATATGTTAGCAGTAAATAAACAAACGAACAATTAACATGAATTTAACATGAAACCACATGTACCAACACTGCCATATGAAGGTGAAATGCAGCAACTGCAGTATAGTTACTGCAGTGTTCCATTGTAGGCCAGTACACAAGATAGATTTTGTTCCCTGTTCATGAAGACGATACTACGATAAACCGTAGGATTTACAACCTTCATAAATCCTCTAAGCAGAAACAAATAACTGAAATCATTTGTTCCAACTGATTGATTTTATATGGAAGAAACCGCAGTGTGTTACTAACAAAAGGCAGCTGTCAAGTTACTTCATAAGACTTTGTGTGTGTTCATGCCCTGCTGCCCTGGAAATCCACCTGAGACACCTGCACACTGCGCTTCGCACTGCCTCTTCAAACAGCTGCCGAGGTGAGGAAACAAAAATCTCCTGAGAGCAGAACAAAAAGGCTTAGAGACAGAAAGGGACAATGTGCATCACGAAACTTCCTTCCGCAAAGCTTTCAGCAATATATTATTGATTGTACATTCTATATTTTATGACATTTTCAACACTGGGAGCTCATTCGTTATTTCTGATTTAAATACTGTATAACAGGGACTTTGGTGTACGCTTATGGTGGCATGCTAATAAACAGTGGCTTCATCAAGGGTACCTGCGAAGATTAAGAAGAAGGATTCAGAGAAATTCATATGAAGAATTTAAAGCACATTCATACCCACTGTATCTGACTTGACAATGATGGAGATTTTTCGAAAGCCTAATGCTAGCTCTCATGAAGTAAAATTAGACTGATCCAAATGGTCACAGTAAGGTAACCTGAGGAATTGTGGCTGAAGTAAAAGTTTGGTTAAGCGTGTTGTCCATGTGTTTGTTCCAGAGTTTGTGACATACTGATACTTGTATATGGGAATTGTTGCAAGGAAATACAAAAAATCCAGAAGATAAATGATAAAGTTTTATTATTTAACTTTAATGAGCAAGCCAGAGACAACGGTGGCAAGGAAAAACTCCCTGAGACGAACCAGATTCAAACCACTTGATAAAGAGATTATAGTTATAGGTTTCCATTGTACAGAGATGTCCATTGTATCACTGTACACTATATAGTGCAACTAGGAGCTTTTGAGCAACTTGTGAGTATTAACATCATTCCTCATTGTGCTTTACACATGACAGCACTCTCTTGTCTTATGATGTAACCCAGAAAAGGTGAATTCAACTTGCATTTCTCTACGAGATTTGGGATCCTTTCCAAGTTTGCTGAGTTAGAGAGTAGATGATCAGAACTTATCTCTTAGTACATTATAATAAATGCTTGGAAAGCAGAGAAGCATTGACCGGTCCATATGGCATCTCTGGGAATTCATAGTGACCCCGAGGTCACAGTCTTCCATATGTCATCCTTTCTGTTTCATACCAGATCGTAAGAAGATTTTTAGTTTGAAGACGGAATTTGGTCATTATTTTGAGCTGTTCAGATGGCACTGGGTATCTTTTTGGGTAACAGGTCATATTAAGCTGATAAAATGATAAAATGATCCAAGCAGGGTGTGATCTTAAATTAATGTGTGATTGTAAATGAATTGCTTTTTGCTATGCTACACACCTAAAATTAATTACAGTATACAAATGAACTAAATACTACTGTATTTATTCACTTCTGTTTATTTCTTCTATTTAATACAGTCCTGCTGTAGGAAACAAAATCAAATATTTGATCTTGATTTATTTATTTATCTATTGCATGATTATAGTTCAATAAATCTGGCATGTATAATATATAAACATTGTTGGACCAAGAAAGAAAAATTTAAATATTAAATAGTATTTTATTTTTTTTTAATGAATAAGGTTATCTTTAGTTTAAAAAGTTTTAATAAGTTAATCTCTGCTCAGTGGTGTACAGGTGTTTTGACCAGCAACTTATGGCACAATGATACATTAAATGAGTATGGCAAGGTCATAGTAATCTCTCTCTCGCTCTACACACACACACACACACACACACACACACACCCCTCCTGCTGTATTTTCAACACATCTACTCGGAGACTTACTCTAACCTATAAAACATGTCTGACATATTAATTAAGTCTGCTTGTGTTCTCTCTCTCTTTCTCTCTCTCTCTCTCTCTCTCTCTCTCCCCTGCTGATTCCAGAGTTTTGATTGGATAATGAAAAGGATCTTCACAGCCAATTAGAAAGGGCTGCTTCTGTGCTTTCCTAGCAACACAGACGCTTCCTTTCAGCACCACAGAGCAAACCAATATTACAACATGAATAATGGTGAGTTAAGGGTTTTGGCGGGCGTAGGGGGCAGGGATATGGTAAGTTTCTTTCTCTTTATCCCTCTGTCTTCCTCTCTGCTCTCATGCCTGCTCTGCTGCTTAAGCTTCCATGCTGGCCTCCCTCTTCCCCTCTGTTTTTTCCCTCCTCCCTTTCCTCATGCTTCCTCTATTTTCTCTCCCCTTTCGCTCTCTCACCCCTTCTCTCTGTCCATTTTTTTCTATATCACCTCCCTCTCATTATCTCCCCTCCTCCCTGATCTCTCTCTCTCTCTCTTTCTCTCTCTTTCTCTTGCTCTGTCTTGGCTGCCTGTGTGTCTCTGTTAGGGGCATGCAGGCGGCTCCTGTTTCATACTCTTAAAGGACCAGTACAGTGCGGCACATTTGACTGGGCCAGGGGGATTCTGGGTAACAGGACGCACTCATTGACCCTGGGAGAGTGAGAAGCACTACACAGGGAGTCGCTGTGGAGTAACAATCACACACACACACACACACACACACACTCATCAAAAAACCTAACGTCCCAGCTGTTTAAAAATATGGTTATGTGTGTAAATATATATATATATATATATGTATATATATATATATATATATATATATATATATATATATATATATATATATATATATATATATATATATATATATATATACATATATATATACATATATATATTACGTCCTATGCAATAAGTTAAAAAGGCAGTAAAAGAAATTCATTCCAGAAAATGACATACCTCTCCAAAAGTATCAGAACAGCAAAGCCAGTTCTTTTGTTTTTGGTATGCACTGAAGACATTAGACCAAAATATGAATATGAAAATGCTAGTTGTGTCAAACAGCATAATGGAAATAACAATATTTGGTTGCTTTTAATAACTGCATCAAAGCGCAACACATTCAACACACCAGACTGTTGCATTCTTCTCTCATGATGCCTTTCCAGGCTGCAGCTTCCTTTAGTTGTTGGTTGTTTTGGGGGTTTCTCCCTTCACTCTCCACTTCAGGAGGTAACTTGCTCCTCAATTGGGTTAAGGTCTGATGATTTACTTGGCCAGTCTAAAACCATCCACTTTTCCCCCCCTGATAAAGTGCTTGGCAGTGCATTTTGGTTGCTGCATGATGACGTTCCTTCCAGTTGGATGCATTTCTGTGTAAGATAGCAGACTGAATGTTCCTGTAGACATTATGAGTTCCATCATCGATAAAGATCAGTGAGTCTGTTCCAGAAGCAGCCCTGGAAGCCCCAAATCATGACACTACTCTACTTGACCCATGAGCTTGTATGTTTTGGATCATGAGTGAATCCTTTCTTCTACCACACTTTGAACTCAACAGAACTTCTGTTTCTCGTCTCTGTATTTCAATTTGAATTCCAATCTGGTCGCCTGATTACTGGTAATGACCGATTTACATCTTGTGGTACGCCCCCTATATTTCTGATCTCTAAGTCTTCTTCAAAAGGTGGATTGTGATACCTTCACCTCTGGCCTGTGGAAGTTTTTGGTGACGTCAATGACTGTTGTTTTTCCTCACGGCTCTCATAATGATTCTGTTGTTTTTCTTGGTCGACCGGTTCAATGTCGGGTTGATAGAACACCAGTGGTTTCTTTCTTTTTCAGGAAATTCCAAATGGTTGTAATAATGACATTTTAAAATGGTCAAAATGATTTACTATTCTTCCATATACAGCTTTCTGGTCTTTAAGCTGGTTTATCATTTTTAACAACAAATGTACTCTTCCCAGGCAAAACCCAGGGCTCAAACCAATAGTAGACATTCAGAGCTATTAATTGTTTGAACAGTCAGTTTAACAGGGAAAAACTGGGCAAGAAACATCAGTCAGACACATGTTGTGAAATTTCTGATCATTCAAAAAATAAGTTGGTTCAAACAAAAGATGCCACGTTTTAGTTATTAAGCAAACTAGAAATTTCCCATTGGGATGAATAAAGTATCTATCTATCTATCTATCTATCTATCTATCTATCTATCTATCTATCTATCTATCTATCTATCTATCTATCTATCTAGCTAGCTATCTATCTAAAAGACAAACTAGAACATGTTTGAAACAGAAATTCTCTGATCATCTTATATTCTCTTTTGATCTGTAACTCAGATCTCTTCATATTTGTGTAACAACAGAAAGAATTGGCTTTGCCGTTCCAATACTTTCAGAAGGAAATGTAACTTAATGAGTCATGGAATTCATTTTGGAAGTCAATAATTTAATTTTGTGCCAAATTAATTTCGTGAAACATAAACATCCTGCTGTGATTTTGATTCATTTTATGACCTGTGATCTGGATAAAATGAGGGTTTTGTACCACCAAATAACTACAGAGCAGTACATACAGTACAGGTTTTATTGTCCCAACTTGAAGAATTGGATTTCTTTGAAATGAAACAAAGTGTTAAAGCAAAAGTGAAGCAAGGTGTTATCTGGTTTTGTCATGAAAATTTTTCACATGTATTATTTGGCATCAAACTCATTCTGGTCACAAATGAGCTTGGAAAAATGCTTCTCTGTTTTATAGATGTGTCGTTTTTCTCCTCACCATTTCAATTGCAGCTGGCCACAGAACCTTACACTGTGCTCCATTCACTAATACAGCTCCTCCACTAGCCTGGCACTAATCTAAAAATGATCTCCACTAAAATAACCCAGCTCAGGTCTAGATTCAATAACCGAGGACGTGCATTAAATATAGACCTGCAGAGAACAAAAGCTCTGATGAAGGCAGCCTTGATCTGATATACTTGACCATACCCAAGGCTAAGTGCTTTATATTACACTATAAATGGATCTGTATGCCCCCATCTTCAGCTGACACAAATCATATTCTTAAATTTACCACTGGGAAAGTCGTGCATGTTGAATGGATAGTGCCTTTACACTCGTTCATCAAAAAGTTTATATGAAAGTTGTTAATTTATCAGAAAGTAGTTCATAAATTAAAATAGATGTCATAAATTAAAGTTGTGACTCGTGGAACTGGTGTGTGTGTGTGTGTGTTTGCTAGAAGTTGCAGTGTTGTCTACACCTAGCAGTTAATTTCATTAAGAATTACTTATGCTAAGCCTCTACCTGTCATTTCATGGTGTAAGCGCCATGTGCCACAGGTAAATTCAGTCAAAGTTTAAGTTTAAGTCAGTTTGCTAAGTTTACCTGACTTTCAAATGAAAAAGTTCTGGTTTCAGCTTTAACCAGGTCACTTTTACGGTAATTTTTTTTTTTTTTAAATAAAATTTTTTACAAAAATATCATTATATATCTGGTATATTTCTACAAACTTTCCAAACAAAATCCGAAATTTAATGAAAAATAATGCCACTTGATGTTTGCTTCTTTGGTTTTTAATGAAAGATTTATTTTTACCACCAAAATCAGCTGTATCATGCAACAGCTCAAGCTTCAAGTTCAAGTTCAAGTTCAAGTTCAAGCTGCATATATTTTGTTCCAAACTGCATAAATTGCACTAATGTCAAAAATATTGCTACATATTTCTCACGGTATCCCTAGACATGTCTCAAGAGTTGATTCTTCAATATAAGTAAACATTAATGTCAGGCGACAGAGACATTGACAGTTGCTGGTTAAGAGCACGTATTTTAAAACAGGCAAACGAATTCAAAACCTGAGGCAGACTTCAGGTCACGATACAGACAGACGTCAGGTGATGCGCAAACAGAACGGTGAAACAAAATGGGACAAAAGACCAAAGACATGAAATATAATCATAACCAGAAACACAAGAGCAGAGCAATAAAGCTTGAAATTGCAGATATGAGACACAGAACTTATACTTCACAGTGTAGGGATGGAATGAGTGTGCTTATACAGTACACTGTGGAGTGTGAGTGAGTCACTGAGTCCGGGTCCGAAACCAGACTGAAGATGAACATTTGATATAGTTTGTGAGTTACAGTCTTCAGTGAACTATTTTGTGTTACCGGGAGTGGGGAGCAACACCAATTCCTGCGTTAAAGACATTGCTGAAGAAAATAGTGGGTTTATAAAAATAATTTACACATAAAAAAGTTTAAATATGTAACTTAAGTAAATAATGCCTATGGTGAAAATGGTGGTATTTTTTTTAAAAATAAAGGTATCAGTAGATTACAAAAATCTGTCGTTTTTCCTAATAGAAATTTTAGTATGTTATATTTTAGTATAAGGACATTATCATAAGCTAGTAGTCTTGCTTATAATAAAATGTATCTGTATAATAAATATCACTGTAAACAAAGATAAAAAAATAAAAAATGAAAAATACTTTTAAAGAAAATGGAACTGTTGTTTATGGTATCCTTTCGTTCTGCACATTTACAGTAGTATTTCTTTGCTTACTGGAAAGTATTGTGTAGATAATCCTGTCCAAGCTGAAATTCAAGGGGTTTGACTTCATACAAATACTTACAGATTTGTAACTGTGAGACCATGTTAGAAATTTATTCAAGAATATGTGAGAATAAACTTTGATGACAAGATGTGGAGAATAATTCATACTGCCTTAAGGCTAAACCCCTCCCAAAAAAACCCCACCAAATGAGTGACTCTGATACCGGAGCATGAGTACTGTCAGATTATTTCATTTCTCAAAATTACTGCCTCTGGTGACCCAGTGAAATTACATTGCATTGATTACATTGCATTGGACATTGCATTGATTTTAATTTGTTATCCACACCCAGCTTTGTGGTCATTATACCTTAAAATAAACCTATATGCTTTACCTTTGTCTCTTGAGTTCAGTCTATCTATCTATCTATCTATCTATCTATCTATCTATCTATCTATCTATCTATCTATCTATCTATCTATCTAGATAAATAGATAGTTATACTCTACATATGATTTTTGTGTCTTTTGTTCTTCGTTAATTCCTAATTCAACTGGAAATCCCTTGTGCAGTTGTAGCTTTACAATCCTCCATTGCCTTTTGAACAAGCCATTACAGTTTCAGGATCATCATCAATCACTATCAAAATCACAGAGAGGTCGTCTCCAATCAATACGGCTATCAGTAGCAGGCATGTCTAGGGATCATATTTCTTTCCAAAGTTGATCCATTTTTTTTTTGCAGTGTATTTGTAGTCATGCTCCTACAATCTACCCTAACATTGTCCATTCATAACTTTTCATATGAGTAGACATGTGCATAATCCTAAACGAATGTACGAATGAACTCATGTCAGTTACAGTTATGCTGCAGTTTCATGTAACATTCTGCCCTCATTTTTTTGGAGCTCGAACACTTTAGCTCTGATATTGGAGCAGGCCGATAGCATTTCTCTCATGCTTGCTTCTTTCTCTTTTCTTTTCTCTTGTACTCCTCACCTCTACTCCAGAGGAATTCTGCCTCTGGGCTTTTTAATATTCCCGGGGCTCCAGTGCAGCCTAGCTAACCCGAGCTGACACCACAGATTAAGCACAGACAGCAGGAATGTCGCAGAGCTTTAATGCCACGTGGAGATCCGCCAACTCAACGTCTTCAGTGAAGAACCGAGGGAACAGGGAGTGTGTTACAGAGGCCCCATTGCAGCACTGAAAGTAGTGCTAGGAGAAGACCTCATTTCCCAGAAGCAACTTCAGAATGTAAAAAAAAATAGCCAATGGCTGGTCAGGACCTGAGGCAAGCTGTAAGTGTGGGATGAGAATTTGTTAATGAGATGAAAGAAAAGAGGGGTCATTGCATCAATAACACTTTACAAATTAAACAAAGAAGCATTCATGTAAGCCTTATAAATAACTGAAATGAATAAGGTTGATGTTAGTAATCAAAGCTTTTAGTCAAAGCATAATTATTAGTTTGTGAAGCACTACTACATCAATCTTCATTAGAATTCCTTAGAAGTAGAATTTGCAAAATAAGCCATGTTTATCAAACATGTTTACGAAACAAAATGCAAAATACATTCCAGTTAAATGGCTAACTCGGGTTAATAGTCGATTCTGTGTCTAATTATATTTATATACACATTAGGTTGCCATAATGGCCAACTCCTGGATCCAGTGCTTCGCTTGGACTCTTTTTGCATGTTCTTCCTGCATCCATGTGGGTTTCCTCCCACATCCCAGAAGCATGTAGGTAAGTGAATTGTCTACTCGAATTTCCCCAGCTATGAAATGAGTGTGCAAGTGTGTGTGTGTGTGTGTGTGTGATGCTCTGTGGTGGACTGGCAGCCCATCTAAGGTGTATGAATGATCAAATCTAGTGAATGACTAAGCAGTTCTCGGCACATGAGTTCTGGTGTTGGATTTTTCACACGATAAGTCATAAGGAAAGCTGGAAATGTTGACCACATCTTTCACCAGAATCTTAACAATTCATGAAAAAATATCCAAACATGTTGAGTCATGTACCTTTTTTTTTTTCTCCTCAAATAAATCCATTTGCAGAACATTCAGATAACTAATGGTTCAGTTCTGGACCATATTTAACATTATCATCTGAACAATATAACATTATGGAATGACGTCATTTGTCAGCTTCTGTAGCACATTTGTTGATGTAAAAGAGTTTTTTTTCATAAATGACTGTGGTGTGCTCATAAAGGAAATGAAAATCCTTCAATCAGTTATGAAGTGAACTGATATTTGGTGCAAATACTAAAATTTATTATGATATATTTATGAGGAAAGTTGCTAGCAATCATGTAGTGTTATGGACGTGAATGTTTTGTATTCTGGTTATGATGAAAGCTTGTTATTCTCGAATATTAAGCATTGGATTTTCTCACCATGTCTTTTAAAAGTTAATAGGGTCTCAACCCAGAACTCTTGGTTTTAGACAGTAAAGCCTTTTTCTTTCCAGAGTCATTTTCTTTCCACTTCAACTTCACTAACACTCTGCAGTTAGGTAGATTATTTTCCCCTCACTGAGCACACAATGAACTGATGATCATTGGGGAAATAAAACACACATATAAATTTACGCAGCCTATATTACCCACGTATTTCTTGCATTTTTAAAAAACTATGTTTCCAGATTGTGTCAAGATATCTCCTGAATGAGTGCTGGAATATTTATCGGATTTATATGGAAATCCTTGCAACCGGCAGATGAATTGATGCACCCAACTTTCTTTAGAAATTGCTCCAACCAGAGTGAAGGTCACAGCAAGGACAACTGTCTAAAATGGTTTTTTTTCTTCTATAGCCTCCTTCCTATTTGAAGTATACTTTCTGGTATTTCTGGTATACAAATTACATTGACATGAAGGACAAGACTTGTAGGTAGCAGAGACATCCACATTGATACTGTTGGCTTTGAGTTTGATTTGTGTCTATTTATTACCGGGATGCTAGGTGGTTTAGTGGTTAGCACGTTTGCCTTGCATCTCCAGGGTGGGGAGTCTGATTCCCACCTCCACCCTGTGTGCATGGATATGCATGTTCTCTCTGTGCTTTGGGAGTTTGCTCCATGTACTCCAGTTTCCTTCCTTAGTCCAAAGACATGTTGTAGGCTGACTGGCATCTCTAAAATTGTCTATTTGTATGTGTGTGTGTGTGTGATTGTGCCCTGTGATGGGTTGGTAAACAATACAGGGTGTCTCTTCCATGCGTCTAAGGATAGGCTCCATCACCTTGTGTAGGATCGGCGGTACAGAGAATGGATGGATGAATATTTATACAGAATGTAACATAATTCAACCCCAGGGATGAGTGAAATGCAGGATACTCTTTTGTTTGTGCAGGTTGAGGGATTTTTGGGGATTGTCTTGTGAAAGCTGGGTAAAAGCGGTCCATGCTCAGAGTTAATGCACTTTAAGTTCTGCTAACTATTAGAAATTTGCAATAATTGCAAGTGTGACATAAACAGCTTTTCGGTACATTTTGCCGACATTCCAAAAGCAGACTGATTGAGGTACTCAGATTAAAGACTATCGATGCATTTGGCTTGATGATTCAATGTGCTTCTAATTGCAGCTTTGAGAGAATTCAAAAAGTCCATCCTGCTCTTCCTTTTAACTGCACCAGCTTATCAGATGTCTGCGCATGATGAGAAGAGAGGAGTGGAGAGCCCCTTCAGTAAGGGATGGGAGACCCTGCAGTGCCAGCGGTGCAGTCGCACACACTTGGCATTCTGCTGGCGGTCCATGTTGCTATGGTAACACCAGTGAGACTTTGTTGATTTCACATTTTGCATGCAAGATTCAAGTCTATAATAAACGATTTAATGGTATGTTTTTAACCGTATTACACAACAACGTACGCAACGAGCTTGAATATGTTTTATATCTGGGAGTTTTATATAAAGTTAGGGATCATGTACTGCATTTGAAAATACATGCATATTATTATTATTATTATTATTATTATTATTATTATTATTAATTGTTATATGAGACATTTAGCATCAAATAATCACTAGTAAGGTCTGTAATTTTACAGTCCGAAAATGCTCGGATTTTAAAATGTATTAGTCAGAGAAGGAGGAATATGGAAAAGGGTATTTTTTTTTAAATAGCATTAGAAGAGGAGAGAGGGATAATTCGAAGGCATAATAGAGAAGTATTAGCCAGCCAACAGGAAAAGGAGTTGCAGATTAGTGAGATGGCGGGAGGTTCAAAGAAAGATTAAAGATTAAAAAGTGTGTGTGGGCGAGTGAGAGGTAGAAAGTGAGAAGGGTGAGACAGGGGGCACTTTTTGGCACTACAGAGATCTGAGAAAGGAGTCGAACCAAAAAGAGGTGAAAAAGAGGGAAATTCACAAGTTAAAAGAAGGCAAGATGAGGGGGGAAAAAGAGAACAAAACAGAATTAAAGGCTCACCAAGCAAAGAGGCCAGGGAAAGGGAGGACTGACACACAACACACAAAGCCAGAGAGAGAGAGAGAGAGAGATAAAGAATGAGAAAGAAGGACAGAAAACTCCAGTGGAGGAAATGAACTGATGTAAAATGAAAATCTTGAAAACCCCAAGTTCATCAAACAAACATGCAATCCGTCAGAAAGACATCAGCCTTGGGGGGAAAAGTAAACTGCTGCACATGAAGTGAATGTGTTTCAAGTGCAAGATTAATTCTTTTTTTTTTGGATAGTCCATAGCAGTGGAATAGGGGGAGCTGTATTTGAATTTAGGTTAACTTTTAACAGGCTACAGCATGTCCAGATGTTACAGTACCAGACACACTGTAAAAGCAGTTTATTGGCTATGCTACTGCAGTGGAATGTGAGGGTTAATGTGTGTGTGTGTGTGTGTGTGTGTGTAGCTTAAGAAACGTGTAGTTACAGTTTTACTGCTTGCCAACATGACGCTTTTACATGTTAGTACCAGCTGACTGACAGATAGAATGACAATAAAGGAAGAAAAGTAGAAGACATTTTCACTGACATGTTAAGTGCTGGTTACAGGATCCCTAATTACAAAAAAAAGTGTTGACCTTGACAAATTTGAAACAAATGTTCAGAACATGATCTGCAATCCTGGAGGGGGAAAAAAGCAAGGTTGGAAATATGTGAATATTTAACAAAAAAAAAAGAAAAGAAATCAAGAATAGAACTGATTGCTCTAAACACCAGACGTATAATGTAGTATTTGCTATAAATACCACGGTCATTCCGCAATCATTCCCATATCCTTCTCAGCAAGCCAGTGTCAGTTTTTTAAGTAGCATTCTACTTCACTTCATCTTGTATCTCCTAACAAGCCCAAGTCTTTTAACTGAAGTGATTGCTAGCAAAAAATAAAAATAAAAAATTTCAAACACACCCACTTCAAAATTCAGTCAAATTCCCTGATAGACTTATAAGTAGGGACCCCAGCACCTGGGTGAAGTCCCATGCTGGGTTCCAACGGGGGGTTGTGGCACCAATCACTGGCTGCAAATGCTCATTTAAGGTAGACGAGACAGCAGTCACAGAACAACTTCCACATATGAGGTCCATGTGGTAGTGGCTCTTGCGTTCGGATGTCTTTCCTGGACTGGTAGATTACAGTTCTTAGTTAGCTATTCTGTTCAAGAGGTCATACCCAGAGACACTGCGAACTTGGCATATCGTGCCAAATCTCGTTATCTGTCAAGGAGGAGGCTGTCAGGGTGAAAGAACAGTAAGTGAGATCTGCAGGCATGGGGGCATCAGTAGATGCTGATACTGCAAGTAAGATGTCTGGCTGAATATGATTGGCCAACGTGAGAATATCTACCACATGTTAGCTGGCTAGAATTCTTAGTGAATATAGTTTAATATTTTTGAAGCGTATGACCTGGCTAAAATCCTGATGTCATCAGAGGAGACAAGGTGAGGAGGAGGGTGCATTTGAAATTCTTGCGCTTGAAATCATCTGTGTATCAGGGCAAAGCGAACATGATGTCAAGCATTGCACATGTATGACTCAGACTTGTGGCTTCCTGGCATAAACCATACCTTTGTCTAGAAGGTATCTCTGCGCTTCTTGCACTGTCCTTACCAGTTGTTTCTTGGAGCAGACTTGAATCAGGATTCAAGGATTCGAATCTGCCCTTCGGCATGATATTTTGACACTGACATGGTAATCAGTGGCTCTCCACTCATAAAGTGTGAACTACAGAGGTAATCCAACCAAAGTGTAAAGGACAAATTAACACGGAGGGGGAAACTCACTCCCACAAAAAAATAAATAAATAAATAAGTGGCAGGTAAATTATCAGCTTCAGAAACGACCAGTGAATAATATATATCGAAGGGGAACGTCTTCA
This sequence comes from Hemibagrus wyckioides, assembly GCF_019097595.1. Classification (NCBI taxonomy): domain Eukaryota; kingdom Metazoa; phylum Chordata; class Actinopteri; order Siluriformes; family Bagridae; genus Hemibagrus; species Hemibagrus wyckioides. The sequence goes on along the minus strand of NC_080737.1, from coordinate 11,868,696 downwards.
TACAAGGACGGTGAGTCACTAGCTGCTCCGTAATATGTTCATGTAATCCAAAATATGCACAAGAAGGTGAATGACTGATAAGAATGGCAGTATTTATAGAAAGACCTTCATTATGTGACCTCGCTGGAAAACCTCGGCATGTGTATGCATGTGCGCAAGCTGCTATTGTGACAGGCTAACATGTTGTTAATTAAGACCTGTCAACATAGAGCACATGAAAAAAAAAAAGAAGAAGAAATTCCTCATAATGCAAATTAATTAATGGAAAATATTCTTAAAATTGTTTCGATTCAAAGCACTGAAAAAAAAAAAAAAAACGTAAAGATTTTTCGCATTGTTTCTGGTGCATTTGTAATTTGTTAGCCATGCTAAAGGAGGTTGGTGATTGATTAGTTTTGCCTGATGATAGACTATAGGTGGGGGAGATCTCCGGTGGTTCTGGTGGTAAGGAGGGGTGAAATAGAACACTGCTTGCAAATTCATAACACGTGACATGACTCCCTTGCTTGTGAAAGTTACAGAGGTTAAGGTGAGAGATGGGGTAATTTTCAATGTTTATAGTTTCTCTAAGAATTCTATCGTATGGAATGAGCTTGTTCTTGCTTGTTCTTTGATAGTAATATTATAGTCTTACTCAGATCACATTTGTTTATATATCAGACATGTTTTTGCCTATTAAGTCTTGACCTGAAGTAAAAAAATAAAAAAATTCCGTTATTAATCATGTCTACCTCGACCATGACCACAAGCTCCACCTCAAACCTCCACAACCAGCAGCCTTTTTTTTTTTTTTTTGGAAAACCCCAAATAAAAGACTGCAATTATATCCAACTGGCTCTGCCATTATCATCGATGATGCCTGCAGGCAACCTTGGCTACTTTTACAACAACACACCATCTTAATGTATTATCATTTGCATAACAGATCTTTCACCAGAAAAACACCTTTCCACTTAAACAGTTACGTCTGCCTGGAAGTGATTTTTTTCCTTTTCACTAGTAACTGGTCACATGACACTATCTTATAACAATAGTGTTGATAGAGAGAGCTAGCGCTGAAAGGTGTTCAATGAACTGTTAAACAGCACTATAAATCATTATGTCCTGTATGTTTGTTTTTCACCTGTGAACACAAACAGTGTAGCGTTTATGTAGTTCTGTCCCATTAGCAATGAATGTGCTGTGAGAGGGATTTCTAATTACACACACACACACACACACACTGCATAGTCTTTCTTCTCTTTTTTCTTTGCTTAGTTAACATATACAAACAGTAATTTCACACAAACTAATTAGTTAAAGATGGCTGAGGTGATGTTAGGTTCTGGTGCTTTCAATATTAACTTGTGAATATTTAGTAACGTCAAAGAAGTCCTTGTTTCTTTGCTACTGGGCAAATATGAACACTTAAGCTACGTAAAGACTCACTTCATCCAAAGGTTTAGCTTCCTGCTACATTTTTAATGCCGTGGCTTGTTTATTAAAAGATATAATAACCGTGCAAAGAAGATAAAGACAATCAATAAAAATAAAAATAAAAAATAGAAGCAATGTAGTGAACACCAGAAAAGAGAAAAGTGGGCTGGTCATATGGAATAACCAAACTTCAATTTAAACCATTATTTGTTAAAGTCATTGTTAACATTCCAGACAACTCACAGCTTAGATCCATTTCATGCGTTTGGTCCGACTTCAGAAAGAAATCTGAAATTGGATGTAAACATATCTGCAGCCAAGTTTTATTTTTCTTATTCATCCCAGATTCATAAGGGCCAAAGAGAATAACGGCCGTCATGATCGCATGTCACTTACTGAAGTTTACAGCAACGGGTCGGACTTTTCAAAGTTATATATCTCTCCTTCTTATGCTCTGAGGTGGCGCATGCATGTTGAGATCTTCACACAAAATCAAAAAGTGCCTGAATGGCATGGTTTAAATGGTATGACATACAGTCATTGTGACCTATGCTTTTTCATGCCTCATGCAGTTCACCGTGTAAGAGCTAGTGAATATAGTCGGACCTAAAGCACAGCATCATCTGGATGGATCTGATGTACTGCCTACAGTTCCTAGAGTACTAGCCGTCCTGCAGGGACTGCTAGACATCAAGAGCATGTCAGTAAAGATGTGCAGCATGTCACAGTACAATGCATGGCATCTCATTAACTTGGCACAACCGGTGTTAAGATCCCAGCATGGGATCTCAGCTTTGTAGTAAAGTTTATCCCCTTTGGAACCCAAGTAGGATACAAACAAACGAGTCTCTCTATAGAGAATGTCTTGCAACTAATATGTTATGTGCATAACTAGTTTTCTAAAAATAAAAAAAATGAAATCACCAAGAAAAAGTCAGCTGTTGGTATGACGATGGTGCTTATAGCAAATATGGTCACTTCGGCTTTGTTGAAGTTCTCAGCATGCCAGACCTCCACACACTCATTCACACAAAAATGGCAACTTAGCATAACCAGACCACCTACTGGCATATTTTTAGGAGAAAGGGAAGAACCCACAAAAATACAGAAAAATACTTCAACCATAACTTGATCAGACTGAGTTCCCATGAGCTATGGGGCAGTAATGTTACCTTGTGGCACCACTGTGCTGCCCTGATGCTTGTTTTTAGTATCTAATACAATGAGACTGTAGGCTAGTGAAATACACGTACATTTAAGAGACACCGTGAAGCTTTTACCTGAATATGGAGTCATGGATAGATGAAGCAGACACCCTGGTTCGAGATTATTATTTGATTATGTGACTTTATGTACTTTGGTATTTTCTGTCAGAGATTATGTTTATATATAATAATGATTTTATTTGTTCAGGATAGGAACCTGGCTCCACTATATTTATTAATAAACCTTTCATTAAATCTTTCTTAAAGTAAATCCAATCTATTCATGCAGTAAAAGTAAAAGCCATAAATAGAGTTTACATAACGTTTGCAGATGAGATTGGAAATTAGTTCTGTTTTCTATCTGATTATGGCTTAAAAAATAGCACACCATAATAAATAAATTGCCACCTAGCAACCTCAGTTCCATCCATCCATTTTCTGAACAGCTTTTCTGAACCTAACCAAGGCCGTGGGGAGCCTGAAATCTATCCCAGGGGACCTGAGGCATGGCACTGAGGAATCGGCAGGGTGCCAACCCATCACAGGGCATATCACACTCACACTATGGACATTTTCATAATGCTAATCAGCCTACGACACATTTATTTGAACTGGGGGAGGAAACTGGGGTATGTGGAGGAAACCTCAGAAGCACAGGAAGAGCATACAACCTCCACATACGCAGGGCAGGAATCAAACCCTCAACCATGAGGATGCTTCATTTCTATTCACTTCTTTCCTTGGATTTTGATATCCTGCTGAATGCTTTCCTTTCACTGGCTCACTATTGCACCATCCGCATAAATTAGGAGGCGTTTAATGTTTATGGCGGTTAATAGGAGCGTGTTGCCATGACATCATTTGTCATGTGACAGTTTCATGGATCAAGTTTCATGAAAAGTCGTTCATACTTCATTCCAGGCACTTAAACCTGCACTTGTTTCTATGCAGCTTTACATTTACATCTACATTTCCTTCAACATGTATGACAACTAGAAACATGTTGGCATCTCATCCATTTTTCATCTTCTGCGCCAAATTACTGTATGTACGTATTCAGATTTCAGATTTTCGGATTTTAACAGGAAATTCTATAGTCTTGCTATGATAAGCAGACATTGCAGGTGTCTAATGTCAAAGATTGATCAAGACACGGCTCTTATTGACATACCCATGATCTCATCAACAGTATTTACATATAGTATTATGAATAATAAATTGAGTATTTTTTTTTTTGATAACCTCAAAGGTTGTATTTGAGGGTATTTGAGGCTTTTTTTGTGTTTCTTATCCTTTGTGTGATCTGAAGCAGGTTATTGAAAGTTAGAAAAACCCAAATGAAAACAGAGATAACATCAGCACTCTTTGCCCACTCTCTTTGCTTGACAAAAAGGAAAAATAATAAAACGCTGCCTAGTGCAGATTTTTAATATCTTTGATTTGGCGCTGCATTCCTTTCTGTTATTCTTGGTGTTATATCCAATAGCTAAAGGCCTGAAAAAACTATTTTTGGGCAAATAATACTCGCTTGGTCTGTCTTACTTTAGTACCGTCAACATGAAGAACAGGAGAGCTTTATGGTCTCTGATGAACTCAAATACTTCCAAATCCACAGCTAAAGCTATATTTGTAGCTCTGTTGTAATTGACCCCAGGTTGAACGCAGGTTGGATGTGGATTTGCTCATGGGAATGTTCGGAGAAGCCGTGTACATCTCTATCAGCTACAGACAAAAGAGCAGGATTTACAGCAAGGCCTGATTCTTTTTACATAATTTCAATTGTAAACATAAAGCTCCGTGACTTCTCATAACAGCACTTTAAGTCCTTTTGTTATAGTTACAAGGCCAGTGGACACAAAATGCTCGAATGAGATTGCCAGTAATGTATGTTCAGCACTGACATTTCCTTTTATTACTCAATAATACACATTTTATTGTAAGGCTACTCTGGTGCCTTCACTACTCGTGTAAGATAAACATGGGGTTTATTGTGTGTGTGTGTGTGTGTGTGAGAGAGAGAAAGAGAGAGAGAGAGAGAGATGGAAGTGTTGAATGTGACCTTTTACTTGCTGGCTAGATAAATCGTTCATAATCTAACTACCATAGACATTATACAGTAAATAAAAGGGTGAAATAGAGTCTCTTTACCATGAAAAAGTATGCATTACACCTTCTATACATTCTAAACCATAGCTATTATGTTATACATTATACACTTCTGTGCCTCAGGGCTGTTATATAGATTCGGAAAGGCGTGGCAGCTGCTGCTACACCCTGGCTGCTAGATTATAGATAAACACTAAATCATAAGGTTACATGTTTCTCACAAGCTCTAGTTAAATGGGATCAAGGCATGGTAGTGGAATTAATGAAGTCAGTATTTGAAGAGAAGAATACCTAAATAATATATATTCGAATAAAATATTTACCAAAAATTGTAAGCTTTCTAGACTTTCTTATGAGAAGCTATTTATTTATTTATTTATGAAAATGACAGTGAAAATATGTGAGAGGTTTAAGACTATGTAGCGCCAAAATGTATTGAAATGTAAAGGTTTATATATATATATATGTGTTGTAGCCTGAAGAGACGAAAAATCCCACAGACAAATTTTGGCCAACAGCCAAAAAAAAAAGACGACGTATCTGTTTTTAGGTCATTTGTTTCTTTTCATACTCTGTATGTTTCGTCTTCGTCATTTGTCCCAACTTAAATACAGCATAAATACATTTCAGCAAATTGTCATTAATTTCAGTTTAACCTTACCTAGTTTTTCTGGAAAGTAGCCAATTATAACAAAGTAAATTTCAATTCATTCAGTCTGTGTAGGTGTCTAAAACGTACAATAATTTCCTCACACAGTGAATGTCATGGAAATGGATGTAAAACTGAGTAATTTAATTTGTCATCTTCTCAAAATACCCGTGGAAACGGCGGCGATGCTGCAGATGAAATGAAATCTTTAAATGCAATTTTCTCCCGTTTCATATTTAGTTCACTGTTCACTTAAAACTTCAAAAATGCTGTAACTAAACGTTTTCAGATCTGTGTAGACAATATGTGACAATTTCACCAGGACTTTTTGGTCTGTATTATCAGAGAAACAGTGTTGAAATCAGCCATGTATTTGGCCTTGTTCATATTTTAAACAATAATAAGATAGAAAAGTGTAAAATCCTAATTAAAATGGGAAAGCGTGAGATCTTTACACATGTACTCAGTAGACGGCTGAAATTCTTGAGTAGATTTGCCTACAATTACAACACAGCATATTTAAACATAATAGGAAAATGAATTTAACTCCATCAAGACTTTCAGTTTTTCCATTCGAAAGATTAATTACCAATTAATTTTAACTGAATTATGTGAATATATGATAAGTTATGAATGTTATGTCTAGGATTGGGATTAGAATATTATGCACATTATTTTCTAATAGGTTTGTTTATACAAACATAAAAAAAAAAAAAAATCTTTATTTCCATCCATCACTTTACATTTCTACCAATTTTTCTTGATTTAAAGATTTAATATTCCAGGACTGAGGAAATGGATTCATTAAAGGAAACAGGGTGGCATGTTTAGACTCACACATGATTTATGCCTAAAGGTTATTCAAATAAGCTGTGGTGGGGCTTTTTTTAGTAAAAAGTAAAAATAAGTAAATGATATGTAAGAAGAGAACATTTGTGCGAAGATGGTCGTTTGTTAGATGATTCGAAATTAATACTGATTTATTTAGATATTTTAATTTATTAAGCCTTTCATACAGAGTTATTTACTCTTATGGAGTCAACTCAAGGCTTGTTTTGAAAAAAATAAATATTTGAGGAAAATGTAAGATATAAGAAATCACCTTTGAATTACTCAATATTATTATTATTATTATTATTATTATTATTATTATTATTATTATTATTATTATTATTATTATTGTGCCAGGCTCCACTAATTACTTATATTTGTTTTGGGATTTTTTTCATCCTTGCTTTTATGTTGTACCAGTCCTAAATTAAATTGTTGAAGAAAAAGAAAAAAAAGACATTTTTTTTGTTTTCTTGCAAAACATTACAAATTTCGTACATTAAAGATTTGATTTTTGTATTCTTTTATTTATTTATTTATTTTATTTTTTTGTATTATTTTTATTTTTATTTTATTTTAAATGAACAAGCATATACTTTTTTAACATATACTATTTAGACAAAATCTTAATTAAAAAAAAAAATAGCCAGGGTTAATAAAGTTAATATTTATTTATTTGCTTGTTTGTTTATTTATTATGTTTAATTAATAAGAATAATTTCAATTATACTCAATTGTTCTGTATTATACATAAAACGTCTAATTTTACCAATGTGATAAAGATAAACTGATAACTGATGAAGAAACTGTGGAGAAATCCAAGTATATAGAAATCTCATAAACAGTATTATTAACTCCTACACAAATCCTCTAACATACAACAGCCATAGAACAAATGTGGCACATGTACAAGTAAAATGTACAAAAACGTATAAATAAATTTGAAGATTCTTCATCCTGCTGGTCTGGAAACAAATCTAAGCTATAGCTGATAGATACATAGAATTTATTTACATGGAGTGTGATCACAGATGCTGGAGCAGGTAGTCTTGCTGTCTCATGTTCATTTCTTAATTCACTGTTAAAACTAGAGTGAATTTCCTGATTATGCAGTTGCACATTTTTTGATCATATAGTACAGTAACAGAAGCGAATTATTCATAATCGCCCTCTCCGGTGTCACCCAGATGAGACTGGCTTCCATTTTGAGTCTGCTTCCTCTTCCTCTTATTATCTCAGGGAGGTTTTCCTCACTACTGTCACCCCTGGCTTGCTCATTAGGGATGAATACATTTAAAATGTATATCCTGAATGTATATCTTTCTGTAAAGCTGCTGTGTGACAATAATCATTGTTAAAAGTGCTACACAAATAAAAAAAAAACATTGAATTAAATTGAATCTTCTCCTTGTGGGTCCATGTGGGTTTCCTCTGGTTTTTAGAGTAGTTTCCTCCCACCTCCCAAAAGCTGGTTTGTAGTCAGTCGTCAATGAACAAGACAGGACTGGGAAAAATTCAATACACTTGGCAAAGTTGGTGATGTTTGGATTTTGTTCAAATGTATTTAAATCCAGTGATAAGAAAAGACACACTCGACTCTAGACTCACCCCTAACTCCAAAACTCAACATTTCATACAAGTGAATTGTGTAAAATCTTACAAAATGGTAGTATTTATTTATTGATTTGCAAACATGTTGTGTATAATCTACAGCACATGGCTGGTTTCCATTTTTTAAGATCCAGTATATTCGCTCAAAGGAGTGTCCATAGGTGTACATGACAATATACACAACAGCCTTACAAAAATTGTCTATGGTTAGAGAGCTCAATTGTACCAGAGTGTCTATCAAATCCAAGGATGAGAACTACTCTTAGAAAATAAAACCATTAAAAAAATATAATAAAATAAATAAAAACAACAACAACAACAACAGTAATAATAATAATAATAATAATAATAATAATAATAATAATAATAATAATAATAACAATAATAATAAAGAAGAAGAAAGAAAAGGAAAGCAAAATAGACAGCACAGTAAGACAGATGCACACGGAGTCATTAGGTTGGAAGAGAAAAGACGAGTGTTAGTTGAGTTTAAAATTAAGGAAGGGAGATGTATGTGTGGAGATAGAGAGAAAGGACAGTTTTTTCTTGGACTTCTGAATCTAACTGCAATTGAAAATAATGTTAGAAGAAAAGTGACGGCTCTATAATTAGTTATGGATTGATGCAGCATCATTCCTGTTAGAACAAATACAAATGAATCTATTAGAATGAAATTGGAAAAGGAATTGAAACAGTATTTTTATTTTATTTTATTTTATTTTATTTTAAAAGCAAAAGTTATTTTTATCAACTGGAAATAAACCCTTAGCACATATCTGGCTTCAGCAAAAACAGTTTCAGTTTAAAATAATATCAAGTATCGACTGGAACAAAATCTGATTTGATCAAATAAACACAGCACACATGGCAGTAAAAGGAAAAGCAAGCAACAGAGGAACAGGCTGTATTTCAGAAGATTTTTCTCAATAAAGATTAGTTGAAATCCCCAAATTCATGGAAATGGAGAGGTCTGGAGATTAAGAGGAGCCTAGACCACAGGTGTGTGTAGAAATGTCCTCCTCTCAAACTAATGTGTAGTTGGAAAAATAAATGAACAAAAGGATTGGACTGAGAAGGTACACCTAAGAGCTGGGAGAGTTTTTCTGAAGAGATGGTGATGAAACCGGTGAAGATTAAACTGCACGAGGACGACGAGAGCACGTGGAGCAGGTGACAGGCAGCTAGAAATATGTTTGCTTTTGGTGAGACTGTGAAAACAACAAGGCTTGAAAGTGCAAAATAGAAGTGTCTCTTTTCTTAATACTTCAGGTTCATCTTGCTCTCTCTACTTCTTTCTCTCTATATCTTTCACACACACACACACACACACAAACACACAAACACACTGATTATTTATCTCTCTTTCCCCTCATTAAAAGTGAGGTAAAGTGTTAGCAAATAATCTACTGTTCTATGTTTCATCTCTGGGCTAAGTTGAAACTCTAAACTCTTCCTGTGCAGGTTCCTTTTCATGAGAGCTAATAAGCTTAGATCTGTCAGGTGCTCAGGTTTGGATCTCCGGCTTCGGCCCACGGTAATCCTGGCTTTGATGATACACAGTGTGCTGAAAGGAAATGAAGGGTCTTGTGAAGGACCTACCACCCGCCCTACACGGGAACAATGAGAGCAGCACTGGGGTATTTTTATTTTATAGGCTTCAGCATGAGCTGGTCCACTTAGGAGGTAGTTAATATAGGCACATGAACATGCACAGATATGTACATGGCCGGCTCATACGTAACATTGTGTACCAGTTTGTCTCAGGTGCATGGACACACACACACACACACGCACAGACATTTGGGTAGAGTGGGGCTTGAACAGACTCAATCAATACCGTCTCCACAGAGAGCAGCTGTTGGCCAGGATGTTGAGCAGCACTCTGCTGTCGCCATGGTGACAGCGCCGGCTTCGACAGCTGGACGAGGATGGTGTATGTGCGTGCGTGCATGTGTGTGTGTGTGTTTGTGTGCATGCATGTGTGTGTATGTGTTGATGATTAATCTGTGTGCACCACTTACCACTGCAGTGTATGTCCTCATCCCCCATGTGCCATATTGCTTCAGCTAGAACAGAGAGAGAAGCCGGAGCTTGTATAGACTCTAAATGAATTTAGGGTACATATCGATCTAATCAGCTGCAACCTTGTATGCAGAAACTGCTGAAACAGCACCATGGTGTGCTCTGTGTTCACTACAGCAGCCTACACCGATCAGTGATCCTGCGTTTTCGGCTTTGTTTCCGTTCAGAAGCCGTGTTGCAGCAACACGACCGATTTCTGTACAATTGGGCTAATTTGATGTTTGGTGATTTGTTCGTTTTTATTTCATTAGCAACAGCAGTGTTGTGAGATTTTTCTAAATTTCTTAAATGCTCATGCAAAAGTGCACATGCAGCAGCTAACAGAAAGCAGCCTGACATCTTGATAAACACCATAAACTCTCATCCAGGACAGTGTTTGCTTAACAGGCATAAATTTGATGAAAATGTTTGTTTTGCAATGTTGTGAGATTTAGCAGCCTGATTTAAAATTTAGGAACTGCTATTGCTTTATTTAAAAAATTTTTTTTTTAGAATAAATAAATAAATAAATAAAAAAGCCCAAATAAATAAATAGATCAGTAGTTTTTTTTTTTTTAATTGGAGAAAAATAAGCATGTAAAATCTATATAGCGTTATATTAAACGTGTAACTCGTCTTTTAATTTACGTCTTATATCTGCATTATATTTTATAGACCATACTCACGTACCTTCTATTTCTGAGGCATCTAAATCCAGACAGCTCAATAAAAGATATCAGATTCAGAAAATATGCTTCTTGCATTCTATGTATAGTCATTATTGATTAATATGTGTAATATTTCTCAATTTGGAAATTCAATCAACCTCTAACTCCACGGGTAACATCATGATAGAAGCAAAACTCTTACACTCATTACTGTCTCGTGTCTAATAAATATCGACGTGAACGTCGAATAATATACACTGAATTTTTGATGTAAAAATTTTTTATAAAAATGTAAATCACAAAAAAGAGAAAACTTTCTACTTGCCTCAAAGCCTTAAATGACACTGAGAGTAAATTTTGTATTTATTTTTTAAATATATTATTGTTTGTTGTTAAATGGGATTTGGAAAGAGAAATTTTGGATAAATGATGTGTGCTTCATCTCTAAATCTGTAGGTCAATGGAAACGTTTTATTCATATAAATATTAAGCTTGTTACCTTATTATTATTATTCAGTTCTACTAGCATTACAATTCATTCAAAAACTATAGTAGGTGAGTGAAATGAAAAATGAAATGTGTTCGTTCTTTATTCTTAAATTCAAATTTATAAATTCATAAAGTGATCCAATTTATAAAACTCAAATTCGAATTTATGTTTCAGTCTTCAAACAAAACTTTTCATTTTCATTTGTCCTCATAGAAAACCCGATCCCAGAGCGCCAAACCTCAACTTTTTAAAATAATTTTTTATTATAAAAGCGCCCATTAGCATGGAATGAACATGCTAGCACTGAAAACAAACCTCTCAATAAACCTTTGTCGAAGTGTTTAAAGCGAGAATGTTGTAGAGATCAAATACGTTGAAAATATCATTTAGCCTTGACTAGCACTGTGTTGGTGGAGTGTTAAAAGCTTACGCGAATAAGCTAGAACAAACTTGCATCCTGATAAATCTGATTTTTTGAATTCCAACAAGTACAATTCCTAAAGTCCATCAAGCCGGAGGGATTGTGTCGGCTTCAATTCAATTCAACTCATTTGTATAGCACCTTTTATAGTGGACATTGTCTCAAAGCAGCTTTACAAAAGTAGAGAAACAGAGAAAGGAGAATAAAAAAATATGTTAAATTAAATTATTAATCTATTTTAATCCCTATTTTATCCCTAATGAGCAAGCCTATATTAGCTTCAGTATAATGAAATGATTCAGAAGGCTTTTTCCCTTTTAATTAAATCATTTGTAAGTTTTATTGTCTCATATCTTACAAATGAACAACAATGACACAGTTTTATTTTTGGTTCGTTTCTCCTTTTTTTTTTGTTGTTGTTGTTGTATAAATTCATTAGTAGGTAATCCCTCTGACTTCCGGTCAATCGGGTTGTTTGATTCCAATTCTTCTGAGCCTTTTGGAAAGAAATTTTTTATACATTACATATCATTTTGCATATATTATATATTAATGTGTGGAAACTCTTAATAATCTGCAATCCTGACCATGTGTCCAGGCACAGAAACAAAGCATTAAAACATGACATTCAAGTCACCATATTCTCATTCTGTATTAATGCTTTCATGGTGATTTATTAATCCTTATTCTTAATTTATCTTAGCATAGATCTGTATTTGTTTTTCATTTTAATATTATGCTACTGCAACAGAACAATCTATCTATCTATCTATCTATCTATCTATCTATCTATCTATCTATCTATCTATCTATCTATCTATCTATCTATCTATCTATCACAGAATAATGTTAAAGTGTCATTTAGGCTAGGTGACAATTTATTGGTATAATACTGTAAAAACACAAATGACATACTGCTAATATTTGTGGAATGTACCATTAATCTACTGCTTTAAAATAATAATAATAATAAAAAAACAGTTTCCCTTGGCATTTAGAAAAGAGTGGTTGGTTTCAGAATTTGCATCGGAAAATGAAATTAAATAATGAAATAATTATCGTGCTTGAAGTCTACTGTAAGATGAGTTCAGGTCATCTGGGAGAGTTGAAGTAAAATTTTGATTATTTTATTTAAATTGCCGAGAGACAATATGCAGAAAATCAAAACTATATTGATGAATTTTTATTTATTTTATTATTTATTCAAAGGGGAATTTCTCAGGATGTCAATTCACTCCAGCACACAGTATAAAATATGGCATATGTTAACAAAAGTGGTTTTTGTTAGTGCTAATTAAAACAAATACAAAAATGGCCCCAAATTACATTATAATTTGTGTTACTCTACATTGTCTCCAAGCACACCTTTTGTAATGTAAATAATCTTTAATAATACTGCAAGTCATTAGGAGAAGTCAACAGTCGTGTTTATGATTCATTTTTCGCTCAGGATTAGTCCATGCCTTCATTAATCATATCCATTAATAAATTTGTTCATCACTCGCTCCTAATGATGGACCTTAGTGTATATTGCTAGCTAATCATTTCAATTTTACATTTTGCTATAGAATCCATGGAAAGAAAAACACAGACACGTTTTTGTTTGTTTGGTTGGGTTTTTTTTTTTTTTACCTTGAACGTAAAGAGGTCGTTTCAATTCTATTAAGTCAGTTCAGTTCATACTTTATTTTATGACAACTTCAGAACATCCAAATAAAAACAGGAAACAAAACAAGAAAAGGGAATGAGTAAAAATTCTGAGAGGCTGAAGGGGAAAAGGGAATACAGTGCAATGAGTACACGGAGTAAGAAGGAGGGAAGGAAGGAGAGAGGGAGGTGTTTTGCCTCACATTCCACTATCATTTGCCCCCTTGAAGAAAAAAAAAGGAGGGAAGAAAAAAAAGGAGGGGGGGGGATGTATGCCATACACACAGGGCTACTGTCTGGTTTCTATGGAAACCGCAAGGCTATTATCGTACCTTGCCATTCATTATGAAAAGACTTTCGTTGACGGAGAGGGTTGGATGGAGGGGGGTTAAGTAGAGAGAGAGAGAGAGAGAGAGAGAGAGAACGAATGCAAGAAGAAACCTTTTCGGAGCTCACAGCTGGGAAAGAAGATCGTTGGAACAGTCGAAGAGATTAGAGAACGAAATGATTTTAGTGACTATAGCAAAGATTAAGTCATGCAAACATTTTTTAAAATAGTTAGACCATTTCTTCTCCTAATTCACAGACGATTCAACCAAAAAAAAGCTGACTGGAGTTACTCCACAGCCATGAAAAGAAAAAAAGGGGCTCCTTTAATAAGACTCGGGAGATTTAACGTACTATAGACTTGTCATTCTTTGTTCCTTCTTTGTAAATGCTGAACAGGTGGGCTTTGACCAGTCCCTCGCTTCTCTGGACGATGGAGGCCACGCTGCCTCCTGGGATGCTCAGTCCAACACACAAAAAGCCAGAGGACTGAGAGAGAGAGAGAGAGAGAGAGAGAGAGAGAGAGAGAGAGAGAGAAAGCGACAGACAACATGATAGAGAGAGAGAAGCTGCAAAAGAAAAGAAAAAGTTTAGCAGAGAAAAGCACCTTTATAACACACACCTATGCTTCATCTACACCCATTTTATCTTATCTAGAATTCTTGAATATAATACGAATTATGTTAAAAAAAAGTTCACCCTGGTGAAGGAGGAAACGTCACCATTTGTGTAAAATATACTTATTTGGAGCCACAATAAAGTGTGTAAGTTTAGTTTAGATTAGCAATACAAGTAATGTTCATATCAATAAAAAAGATCGGTGGATGTACCTGAGTAGAGAGAGAAATCGTAGAGAAAAAACTCCAGACTAATCACTAGGTGATATCCTGCTATACCTTGAGGAAGCAATCTGCAACCTGATACTATTCATGCTATTCATGCGACACTGGGATAATTAGCGACAGCATAAACATGATCATTCCCGTGTGTGAAGCGTTACAATTACCGTCTCTTAAGCAAACGTATACGCAGCAGGAAAAACATCACAGACATGTCTCTAATTGTCCTGCCTCTGCAGTGGAACACGCCACTTAATATCATCGTGCGTGCAAAAAAAGCGAAGCTAATACGGCGACCTATCCATAAATCCATAATATCCAGTTAACATGCTGTGAATCGTTTTCACACAGACCAAAAGACTGCGCATCGGCGTTCTGCATCGTTCACCAGTTTCACTCCTGAGACCATGCTGTTGAAAATATTCCAGGTGTCTATTAAGATAACCTGCCGTATTTATTCTACCCAGTTATTCTATTGTTTGCATGCCCACGCACACACAGCAGGGCTCGGAGGGTGTTTGTCTGGCAGTTATGCCTGTAGAGGCTGGCTTGTCTCAGCTCTGCTCTGTAAAGTAGGGCAAAAGCCATTTGAGGACAGAGTGAGAGAGAGAGAGAGAGCGAGAGAGAGAGAGAGAGAAAGAGAGAGAGAAAGAGAACGAGGGAACGAGCATTAAAGAGGGAGGGAGCGAGCGAGTGAGAAATGAAAAGAATGCAAAAGAATGTGAGGATTAAATAGTTCAAACTGCTACCACGGTCCTGGATATTTCCAGCCATTTTTGCCGAGTGGGGTTCCACCCACTCAAACACATCTCGTCTTATACATAGCAAGGGCACAAATAAACAACACAATAGCGCATACGTCACTCCACAACAAGCCTATTGTGTCTCTCTTTGTTGCTTTTCAAGGTAGCTTCGAGGTATTCCTCTACTAGGTCTGCTCCACTCTTTACTCCAAACTTCGACGTAATAGACTGTATGACTCACCATCCATCTTCCTGATGGGTTTTGCCTCTCCTACGACGTCGACGAACAGATCAGATGTGATTTAATGGCTGTGAATTTTTAATAACACACTAATACAATCGCTTTCTTCATAGATTCGAAAAGAATTAGGAAATGTGAATGTGAAATATTTAATTTATTTATTTATTTATTTATTCATCCATGTGGTTTCATGGTTGAATTGTAGAAAATCTATCTATCTATCTATCTATCTATCTATCTATCTATCTATCTATCTATCTATCTATCTATCTATCTATCTATCTATTATTGCAATTTATCAAATCAGGGAGAATAATTCTACAGTTAATCTAATCCAAATCTCTAGTTAGTGAGCCTTAGCTAGCAAACTAACAAACTACTAATAATTAACCATGAAGATTGTATAGCACTTGTATTGTAGATTTATTATTATCTAATCTGTTATTATTTTATCTTTCAATTCTCTTGCCATTTGTTCAGGTGCTATCCGTATGCTATCCACGATCTATACTAGTTATTGTACAGTTTCACATCATGACATCCACCCAATCAGGACGGTGCAAGCTGTATAAGAGTGATGATTTAGTTCTCTAAATATTGTATTTTTCTCATGCACACTCCTCAGACTCCTGCTAATCAGGATGTACAGCACTAACCTCAGCTGTTTTTTTTATTTCCCCTACTGCAGTTAAACTAGCGTAAAATATTGAAGAAATCGAACACAGAAATGTCTAGCGTTAGGTTACATACACATTGATGAGTTCGCATTTAACAAAACTGATCCAAACACACACATATATAGATACACACACAGACATACACACACACACAACTTATTGCAGGTAAATGTGTGTGTGTGTGTGTGTGTGATAGGATTCAGGTAGAGTATGAGACAGATCGGTGCTGCAGTAAAATCTGGGCGTTCCCAGGGTGGGACTGCAGACCAAATAGAGAGAGAGAGAGAGAGAGAGAGAGGAGGCTTTAAATCCTGATACCTAGAATAAAGTATAGCCTCAGAATCTGGACACTATCGCCTTGCTGTGACCAATACTTACACACAAAAGGAAGGACCACACACACACACACACACACACAGATCCAGTGTATGAGAGTTTCAGATACCGGCCGAGGAAGAGTACAATCACTAGAACAATGGAGACAGCTCTCCCACACTCCAGCTCTACTGTATTGCTCTCTCTCTCTCTCTCTCTCTCTCTCCCTCTCTCTCACACACACACACATATACACACTCACAGGACTGCATACACTCATTATTCTCACACTACAGTATACAGTATACAGTTCCTCCCATACACACAGACAATTATTAATGTGATTCATAATTATTTCTTGAAAAACTGAAACTAAAAGTTTTCTATAGGCTTCGGTGCCTGTGCTTCCTGCCACTTTGTTAGTTAACATTTTGTGAATGTGCTTTCTTCTTATCCCTAAGTCTCTCTAGTGTATGATCTCTCTCGCTGCCTTTTCTCTCCTGACCTATTGTACTATTACATTCTTCATATAGTAAAGTAGGACAGTGGAAAAATCCACATTCATCAACACACACACACTCAAACGATCCATGTCATATCAGTAACACTGTGTGTGTGTATATATATATATATATATATATACCCACAATATTGCATACAATCAGAAGATCAAATTGGTGGAAGCTAAAAATAATTTGCTCATTTCTCATCATCTACTTAACTAACGAACAGGATGAGAATTATAATTACTAAGATTAGCACTGTAATTAAATATTCAAGCTTCAATTTAAGGAAAGCACCTCCTCAGAAAAAAGGTCCTTTGTACTTTCAGCTTTTTTTACGATTAGAAACATATTTAAAAAGATGCAACGAGGAAAAGGCTAACGTTCCATATACCATGTTAGCAAAAGTGCTAAAGTCGAACTTTTGAAAGGTGCTGAAATAATAATAATAATAATAATAATAATAATAATAATAATAATAATAATAATAATAATTATTATTATTATTATTATTGTTAGTATTAGTATCAATAGTAATAACAATAATAATAATAATAATAATAATAATAATAATAATAATAATAATAATAATAATAATGATGGATTTCAAAGCACCTGGTTACTATGGCAACATATACACAGGTGCATAGCTTTAGTAAAGTTTTGGAAAGTCAATAGTTTGAATGAGTTTTTGAGTCGGTGAGAAACCCTCCCCTTGTCAGTGTGGCTGCCTCGATGGCTGTGTTTCAAATGACTCATCTCTACACCCATTCTGACTCCAAAAGAAGCCTCCACTTAGGAGCACACGCCATAGGGCACTAGAGAGGGAGAAGGGTGTCGTTTGGAACCGAGCCAATGTGATAGAACTCCATCTTACGCAGCAGGCCCATGAATCACATGCACACGCAGGGACAGGCGCACGAAGGGCGCCATGCTGCCTCAACTCCAAGCACGCTACCACGTCCATCGGCTAAACTGCATTCGATACCTGCACTGATTCCTGCCCTGCATCATGGCGGCTGCCATCTTTCCTGCGACGATTTGTACAGTGCAGCAAACTATCGAATGGTCGGACGCTTCTTCGTGGTTTATATTGTTATGTCCACGCACCGAATATTTTCGATTTTTACATATACAAGCAAAATAATTATGCATCTGCGCTCATCAAATGAAAACCTAAGCTTCTTCGCATCTGTTGCGTACGGACGATTACATAAACCCTAACGGACCTCTACGACAAATTCCATTAATACACATGTATGCGAAACGAAAGATATTTTCGGTACATTTTCGGGACATTACATAAATACACTGCTGTAAAGGAAACTCTGATTCTGCATAACGTGTCCCTCCAGAGCGGGAACTACTTTTTCAGACGGATGAATCTGTGGTAGTGATGTGTCACTCTCATTCCACAAAACCTTCAGGAAAATGGAAGCAGAATATTTTTTTTTTTTTTTTTTTTTTTACTGTATTGCTCCAGTGTCGGAAAGTTGTATAAGAATTGCTTATAAGCGATCACACACACACACACACACCACACTTGCTGAAAGGTATTGTGAGGTCAAACACAAATGTACCGAGCCATCAGGATCACGCTCTCAACAGTACGTTGTGCTGCTCTCAGGACAGCAAAACACACACACACACACACACACACACACACACAAATATACTTATATATGTACATACACACACAGATACATACACAAGTGAAGTCAGTGGAGACACAGTTTTACAGATGCGCACGCACAGATCTGGGTGTGGACCTAGGGTGTTACAGATGCTGTTACTTACACACACACACACACACAGAGCCATTTCAGTCTCCTGACTCACATTCTAAGCTATGTTTGGGCCAAACTCAACACCCATTCCTCTCTCTCTCTCTCTCTCTCTCTCTCTCTCTATCACATGACTCTAAGGCCAACATTTAACCACCCAAAAGCCGTTTCCATCCATTTTACCACGAGCCAATCGTTCACCCTCGTGCTTCATCTTTCTCTCTCTCCAGTTCGGTTCGAAGCTCAGGCACCCCTCACAGCTCCCGAGAACCCAACCCGTGGACCTCGAGACACAGCGTCACAAGTTAGGGTCTCAGGGAAGAAGAGAGGCACAGTCTATCCCGAGAAAGAGAAAGAGATGTGCAGAGAGAAAGAGAGAGGAGCCGCCATTCCTGTGCCAGCACCACTGTCCGTCCATGCGTCCATGCTTACATCATCCCTTTTTCTGTTTCTTCCTGCATTCTTTTCGTTTTTATTGTACGTTATTTTGCCTCTCAGTCTTCCAGCGGAGTGTAATAGTCGAATCTTACACAAACGGTGACCGTGTATCGCACAAAGACATGCAGCCATCACACACACACACACACATGTGTGTGGAGGAGCGGCGCCACACACAGACACCGCGTGCCGGCCACACACACACACACGCACACACTAATGAATGAGATTCACACACTCATATACAGATACAATAATATAATGTACATGCTTTATATACTACACACACACACACACACACACACACACACACACCCACCAAGTCATGATGTTTAATTATTCATGCTTTTCTCCCTTATCTAAAGAGCTTGTAACTGTGATGAAGAGAACGATAACCTCACACACACACACACACTGATACACAGTCACACCGCAAATCACAGCCTTGTGCATCTTACGCATCGAGGATCAGCCTCTAACCCAAAGCGGCAGATCACACACAAACGCACCGAGCAAGAAAAAAAAAAGACCGACTTACTCTGATGAGCGTCTGGCTGCCGCAGTCGCTGCATGTCTGATAGAAAGAAAGAATGAGAGGAAGACAGAAAGGTAGGAAGGGATGGAGATGGAAGGATAATTCCCTCAGGCTTTCATATTATTGAATCACAGAAAGGACAGAAAGACGACCGAGAAGAAACAAAGGACTGCAAAGGGGAGAGAAGGAAAGCGCATGATCAGACAGCTGATGTCTGACCACTGTCTGGAGCGGAGAGAGCGAAGAGAACGAAGAGGGTGAGAGGGAGAGAGAGAGAGAGAGGAAGAGAGAGCGAAGAGAGCAAGAGCGAGAGAGGGAGAGAGAGAGAAAAAATAGAGCG
The DNA here is from genome assembly GCF_019097595.1 of Hemibagrus wyckioides. Classification (NCBI taxonomy): domain Eukaryota; kingdom Metazoa; phylum Chordata; class Actinopteri; order Siluriformes; family Bagridae; genus Hemibagrus; species Hemibagrus wyckioides. The sequence goes on along the minus strand of NC_080737.1, from coordinate 11,848,849 downwards.
AAGACACTGAGAGAGGGAGAGAGAGAGAGTGAGAGAGAGAGAGAGAGAGAGAGAGAGAGTGAGAGAAAGAGAGAGAGAGAGAGAGAGAGAGAGAGAATGTGAGTGTGAGGTAGACCGAGTCTGAAGAAAGACAGACAGACAGAGAGAGAGAGTAAGAGAGAGAGAGAGAAAGAGAAAGAGAGAGAGAGAGGGTGTATGCTAAGCAAGGGAAAAATGGAGGGAAATTTAAAACTGATACCAGGCAGAAAGGAACAACTCCAACGATAAATATACATATAAGGAAGTGAAATGATATATGATATGCAACAAATACCTGTAGGTGTTAGAATTAATTAAATCACTGACCGGGAGATAGAGAGAGAGAGAGAGAGAGAGAGAGAGAGAAAGAGAGAGAGAGAGAGTATATAAGGCTAATAACATAATAAAAAATAATAAGTAGGTAATAACACCTTTATTAACGTCTATTTGTTTCTCTCTATGAAACAAAGTACATGCACTTCCACACACACACACACACACACACACACACACACACACACACAGACATATTTACACACTGTCTCTCACCCCATGTGTTACGTGTGCTGGTGCTGCAGATTCACGGCGGAGGTTGAAGAACAGCCGAGCTGCTGTACAGCAGGTAGAAAATCACAGACGCACAGTAAAAAAAAGACCAGAGGATCGACTAAAACAACGCTTCAGCTGTTTTCTTCCCTGTCTTTCCCGTCTTCTTCCTACCCATCCCATTCATTAATCCTGCATGCCCCCCCCTCTCTTTACACATGGGATTCTCTCTCTCTATCTCTCTCCCTCTCTGATGAACAGACAGAAATGAAGGGAGAACGAACTGATAGAGGAATGGAAATCATCCCTAGATTTCCTTCCACAGCTGATACCAGTTAGTGCAGGGAGGCCCACTACCCCCAGAGAGAAAGACACAGAGAGAAGGACAGAAGAACAGAGAAAAATGAAAGAGAAATCAAAAAGGGAAAAGAAGAAAGAAAGCAGGAGGAGGTAGAAAAGGGAGAAATGAGCATGATGAAAGAAGCCGTTCTTGCTGCTTTCGTTCTTTCTCTCTCTTTCAATTTTCCCTGAAGAAAAAAAGTTTGGAATTTCCCCCGTCGTCTAACATTATTCCTCTCATTCTCTCTCTCTCTCTCTCTCTCTCTCTCTCTCTCTCTCTCTCCCCTTCTTTCTCTATCACCCGCTCTCACTCGTTCTTTTCCTACTAGAGATTGGAGCAGAGCAGGAAGGAGGGACTTACACAGAGAGAATAGTGAGAGGGAGGGCACTAATGAGAGAGAGAGAGAGAGAGAGAGAGACAGCACGAGGGAACATAGAAGGAGGGAGGGAAGGAGGGAGGAACGGAGGGAGGGAGTGGATAAAAGCAGAGACTGAGACACAGCAAACAGGACTATGTGATGTGCTTGGCTTACACTTAATGTCACTCGGTATTTGTTGTCTCATCACAGAGGGATAAGAAAGAGAGCAAAACGGACTGAGAAGGAATAGATGGAAGAGAGGAGAGGAGAGGAGAGGAGAGGAGAGGAGAGGAGAGGAGAGGAGAGGAGAGGAGAGGAGAGGAGAGGAGAGGAGAGGAGAGGAGAGGAGAGGAGGGACAAAATGGGGATGGAGGGAGATTCCAGAGAAGGAGGCTTTCTGACGGCCAACTGAGAGGAGGCCCTTATCAACGACAGGATGGATTTCTCTCTCTCTCTCTCTCTCTCACTCCTTCTCCATATTCAAAGTTTGCTTCATGGCTATGGCTGCTTGGCCTTGTCCAAGAAATTCTATTGAAAATAAATAAATAAATAAATAAATAAATAAATAAATAAATAAATAAATAAATACATTCAAACAATAAAGTGGTAATAAAAGTAAAAGAAAAAAAATAATAATCTGAATTTATTTAGAGTGATTTAATGATAATACACTTAAAGCTGAATTATAGTAACTATATTAATAGAACAGAAACAATTTTATGATAAACATATAAAACTAAACACACACAGAGACATGTATACATAACACACATATATAAACTGTACATCTAACACTTTCTTTATTATCTTTCTACACCCAGGGGGTTTTGGAATAAAATTCCCCACCACACACACACACACACACACACACAGCTCTCTGTTCCACCCAGACTTAAACCTCGAATGTACGGATCATCTGCCCATTATTCTCACCAACACACAACACAATCTCTGTTAGACATGAATGACATTAACATCAAAATATTGTAAATTGTATTTAAATTGAAATATTAGCCACTCATCACTTCCAGAGCATGCTTCAGACAGTATTGTCTTGTACAGATGTTTAATCAGGCACTATACTAGTGTAAAATCAAACTAGTGTTAAATCAAACACACAGTACTGCTCACATTCAAGCCCTAAATCATTATTCTGCATTTACAACTGGACAATTAAGTGTGCAATTAAGGATTTAGGTCTACAACATTGGTTGGCACTTAATAATATAATAACAATATAATATAACGTCTGGAATTTATAGGACTGATCAGACTGCTAACTGAGAGCATTCACACAGCTTTAGTGTGATCATGCTGCTCCTGCATTGAACCATCATTGGTTATATTTACATTAATCACCTGTACTGCTTTCTGCACATCCTCAGTATGCATAATAACAGGTCATATTTGACTTGACGTGATACGATTTTTACCTAAATACAACCTGCAGGGACAAAACTAAAGCAAACAAGCCGAGAGGAACTGGAGTAAAGAACGCTGCTCTACACCACAGAGACCAGACCAGATCAGAATAACGCAAACACCCAAAGCAGTCAACAGGGGGCCCTCAACCGCACCTCAGCCACTGCCGCAGGTGAGGGAGAACACACACACACACACACACTATTATTTTTTTTTTTAATTCACCACAATAAATAATTAATAAAAATATATATATATAAATAAATAAGCTATACACAACACAATAAAAAGAAATTTGCTACATATAACACAATAAAAAAAAAATCACCTAAATACCCCAAAAATAGACTACTACTCCTGCTGCTACAGGACAAACAAATATATAAATACACAAATACATAATGCTATTTTCAGCGAATATTTCTAGACAATTCAATACGCTTCATTCTGCACATCCTGCACCACACCAAAATAAATGTCATCATTTCAATATTCAGGCTTACTACCAAGGCTACTACTACTGTAGTGAGACATTTGATAAATGCGCTACACTTCCACTAAGAGTTTTTGGATATATTTTGGAAATTGTGTGTGTGTGTGTGTGTGTTATAAATATAAAATTCCGAACCCATTGACGGTGCTGAGAATAGCAGAGCCAACAGATTGGGCGGTGTGTGTGAGCATTAGCGATCCAGCCTGAGGTTTTGGTTTCTGGAACTCTTTAGGTTCAGGAGGTTCAAAGCTGTTTTTGGAGCTGTGTTTTGGTGCAAGGAGAGTTGAACTTTGCACATATTTGGCTTCAAAACGCATGCCCTGTGGCATTCTGGGCATTTTTTTTTTTTTTTTTTTTAACAGACAGATGGTGTTGGTGATTTTAGGTGTTAAATCAAGCGTGCCTTATCTGAGATAATCATCCTCTTATCTGAGCCACATGACAAAGCTATTCCCAAACGCATGAATCAGTGAGACTGGGTGGTTGTACTAATTAGGGGGCAGCAACACACTACGTCCTAACAGCTGGAATACTTTTAATTCTTCCTACTGGGACCAAAATAAATGAAGGTGGCTTTAGGATATCTTCCTGTGGCACTTTTGCAACTCTCAGTAAAAGTTGCCAGGCTTGCAGAAATGCACGATGGCATGCTTGCACATGTAGAAATGAATAAACTTGCAGAGCTTGTGCAAAATAACTACACACACACACACACACACACACACACAAACACACCACACCCACAGTGTGTACACACACCTGGGCTGTGCTTCACTATAGGACATGAAATGCCAAAATGCCACTGCCCAACACCATGCATACCCCCCCCCCACACACACACACACACAGTGCAGTTTATGACAGGTGTGCCAGTCAGTCCTGCATTATTTGGCTCGCCTCTTTTGTTTGACGCATTAGACTGCAGGATAGAGGAGTGGCAACACAACTGCCCAATCTCACACACATCCACACACACTTCATCTGCTCATTTCTAAATAAAAAATCTCCCTGCCGGGAATCGTCATCTAAAATACGACTGCATGCTTCCGTACTGCATGCTAAATTTACATGCTGCAAAATGACCAAATCTTACCAAAACCTTTTCAGAACGCTTTCAAAATATACACGACGACTGTACTGGCACCGTTTAAGGAAAAGTAAATGATTTTCTGTGACATTTTCGTGGAATCTATATACAGATGTTTGATAATGTTGAGTAGTTCGCTATGACAAGACGAGGAGTGCTTAATTCAGAAATATCGGACACACACCTACCCTTTCTCAACATTAGGAAATGGGATGTTTATCTAGGTCAATCATTAAACATGCCTGCTCATGCACAGAAACATTGTTATAAGGATCACAGGATAGAAATAAAAGTTTTTAAAAAAAAATCGGAATCATTTTGACACATAACTGCTTGAAAATTTCACTTTCATAAGTTTCTTGGCATAAAAGTCATAGTATCATAAACATCACACCGTCACTAGATCAGGATGATTTAAGTACAGTTCTCTCAACTTCAGTTTAAAGTTTAAAGTCATCACCTTGTGCTTTGTCCCTTAGATGCAGCCATAAACATCCAGCGTACAGAAATCAGTATGATTTCTATCAGTATCAGTATACCAGTATGTTTATATGGTGGCACGTGTCCGGTCAGGCAGTCAGCAGAATGCAGGGCAGCTACTCGGGGAAAGCTAGGAGGCTGTACAGTTATCTTCGATGGTATTATTCTAAACTATACAACCTACTACCTCATCCCGAGACAACAGCATCGCATCGAGCAGAAACTAAGACACCGATGAAGAATCAAGGTTTTCGGGACTTCTAGGGTTCTTCAGTGGAAGCAGCACCTCAGTTTGAGATTCATATCAATATCATATCAACATATCTCCGATAGAACCTAGTGTCTAAATACGCCATTGGGTGACACGACATTGTGTATGGATATGTGAATATCAATGCAGTTCCAACAGGAAGGAATCAAATTCATAATTCTATTGCACTGAAACATTTTATACAGAGCGCACACCAAAACGAGCAACATGTCAATGACATCAATTAACATACTTCACATTCACGGCAACGCACCAATGGATCTCAAATTGAACTCATACCCTTGAACCAGTTGGCACTTCCACCTAAAATTAATATTGATACACAACTGCAGGATTTTAGATCTTAGATGAAATTAATATCAATCATTTGGTGCACCACTGGGCAATCTCAGAGTTAAAGCGAATGCCCTTTTGCTCTCCCATATAGATTTTCTATTGATTCTCCATTGAGAGATCCCACGTAGGATTATATCTCAATGAAACATCGTGGGGAGTCTCACCGACTGCAGAATCACACCAAGTGGTGAAAGAGAATTAATATCGGTGCTCTATTGGGCGATCGATATGAAGTAATATCTGTATATCGTTGAGTGATCTTATACTTTATCAATGCAATCGCATGTGGAATGTACTGCATTGTGGCCAGATCAGGTCAAATTCATAGCTGTGCACCAATAAAATTAGAAATCTCAAATGGAGCATTCAAATTAATATCAATAAACAATCTTATATCTATGAATTAGTGTGCTGGATAATCTTATCAGGAGTTAAAAATGCTGCCGGTTCATCTCATATTTGTAGATTTTGCATTATATCTTATTGGGCTCCATTGGGATCCCACACATGGTTATTTATTAATGCAACATTTGGCAACCTGATATAAACTTTATATCAATGCTGCAGGAGGAAGAATGGCGTCACAGTGACCTCGCAGACACATACCTGTAGACACGAGCTTGTGCCCAGAGTTACCACAAGTTCGGATCTACGGGTTTGTGGCAGCTGGCAGACAGTGGTGCTCTGAACGGGGTGAATCCTTCTCCGTTCTCAGTTACCAGATCATCCACCATTAAAGAGAAGAGCCTTTAAACCAGGGACGAAGCACGCTAACAAAAGATGCATTAGGGTGTGGTCAGGTTGTTTTGGGACTTCAGGAGAAACATGTCTTAATACACTGAAGAAAAGTAGAACATTTTCAATGCGCTTAGTCAGCCATTTCAGATATTATTTGTCATCTAGCAAATTCGAAAACAAAAAAAAACAAAAAGAGTGAAAGGTGTGGTCAGGGCGATGATTTTTACATGGAGATATTGCTTAAACCTGGACGAAAGCATGACGCTGTATGGTCGTTGTGATATGAGGAGAACTATGTTCTGCATGCAACATGTGAGGAGAAAACAGGCTGTTCCAACAGCTGAGACACAAAGTGAAAGACAGAAGCTATAAAGAGAAAATAAAAAGTTCATAAGCTGGAGTGTTGCGTGTACAACTCGTTAACAAATGTCATAATTTATACAAAAGCAAAAAAAAAAAAAAAAAAAGCTATGAAGTCGATGCGTTTGTGTGTGACGCTGAATGACAAAATGAACATGAAGAAGAGCTTTACAAACTTGTTGGAAATATCTTAAAGGTTTTTGGATATTGCAGTAAATTCTTGGCATGCCAAATTCCTGCTTCCTCAACATCAGGAACAGCGTAGTGTGAAGGTCACGTTGAAAGTCATGGCCACGTTTTAGCTGGGAGCTAACGAAAAATGCAGCAGTACTGCAAGCCTTGACTTAGCGAGAATACACGTCTAAAGTTTTTCAAAAATCCACAACGAAGCTCTAAGACTGATAGTTACCAACTATATTAGTTTAGCAAACAAATTTGTTGCTTATATAGTCGATCTTCTTTACGAAGATCTGTTCGCAGGCCTGGAATGTAAATACAAAAACATTCCTCTTTTTTCACGTTATCAACGGCTGTTCTGTAATTCCAACATATAACGTAAAGTCTGCACCAAAATTCGCCTGGTTGGTACATAGACCTGCAACTGGCACGAGCTGTAAGCTGCCATTCCATTCGAGATCAGACAATATATTCAACTCGTAAAAACTCGTTATAGCGAGTTTTATGATTTTGAGCAAACGCTATCTGGGGAATATTTGTCCTATTCCGAGACAGAAGACAAATATGTATTTTTTGAATTGTCAGACAACCTTGGGAGGAAAAAAAAACGAGGGGTTAGTTGGCGCGGTTTTAGCCGTGTGATTTTGCCAATCCGGATAATATGGATGCTGTACAAATCAGGGACACACACAGCTACGACAGAACCTGTAATTTAAAGTGCTTCACTTATTCATCGGGCCTAGACATATATCACAGAGTCACATAGATAGACTGTAAGTTCAAGCTGTAATGTTACTCAAGATTAGAAATGATATTTCAATCACATTTCATGTAGAATCTTTGGCCAGATATTTAAAAAAAGATAAATAAAAATTTCATTCAAGCGTTTGCGAAATTTGGCCAAACCAGAGCAAATATTGGGGCGATTCTTGAATGCGGTAAGTCTACAAAACGTTCAGTGTTGGAGAGGCACGAGCCGAAAATGAGCAACAAAGAATGGAGAGAAAAAAAAGGCTGAAGAAAACGGAGCATACCGGCAGAGGAAGGTGGCGTGAGGTGGCATGCGTGGTACTGACCAGTGCGGTCCGAAAAGGAGCATTCAGTCTTCCCTCGGCCGTCACACAGAGATAGGCTCGGGGGGCGGACTAGGCCGATTCCGCTGGCGAAATTTGTATAAAAATCTGGAACGAGAAAACGGACACAACACATTAGAACACAATGTACAAGGTTTAGTTACAAAATCAAATCATTTAATACAGAGGCATGTCCAGACCTGAACAGGGCGCGTACACAGAAACCTACAACTACAAAGTCCTGGCTCTACATCAACACCCCAGTATGGTCAAATAATAATCAGCAAAAAAAAAAAAGAAAAACCCCACTGTCCCTTCAGTTGCCCTCCTGGGCAGCAGCTCGTGTCCACATTTACCAGCGGAGGCGAAAAACCCTGGACGCGGGTTCTGAAAAAAAGGTTCCGTGGAAGAGGAAGAGAGGGAAAAGGCGGAAAGGTCGAATGCGGTGAGATGTGGTTGAGGAGGAGTTTCAACACTGCCCAGGCTACAGGGAAAGTGGAATTTGTGACCAAGCAAAGGAAAGGGTGGTGTTTTTTTTTTTTTTTTTTTTTTTTTTTGACGCTTCGCTGTGCTCGAGTTTTTTGGATCACAGCAGGCTCCTTGGCTGCAGTTCTGATTCTCCTCAACGGTGCCAAAATGTGCACGGTTCCCATTGTCTTTGACTGCCATGAATAAAACTTAACAGGGGATCGGAGAAGGAAAAAAATCAAACGCGAACTGAAAAAGCTGAGCAAAAGTTTGTTACGAAGGGAGAGAACGAAAGGAGAGTGGGAGATACCGAGAGAGCGAAAGAGAGGGAGAGAGAGAGAGAGAGAGAGAGAGAGAGAGAGAGAGGGAGAGTGTTGCACAAAACAGTAGAAGCTTAACAGAGGATTTTGGTGAGGGATAAAAAAAGGAACGGAGCAGAGTACTGAAAAGAAAAAAAAAAAGTGAAAACTGAAAAGGACTGCTTTCACACCGGATTTCTTTTTCTGCAAAATGTGCCATGTCTCTCTCTCTCCGGTGAGCTGCACTGTCTCTCTCCTCCACAACTCCCTCCTTCGTTCCTGCCTGCAACCAATCCAAGCCACGTAGGGAGAGAGTGAGGGAAAGAGAGAGAGAGGGAGAGAGAGGTAGAGAGAGAGTACTCTTATTCAGCGTCATCAAAATGGCTGAAGATGAGTTTCTAGACAGAGCGAGTGAGTAAGAGACAAGAACCGCTCCCTGTCCTGTTCTGGAAAAATGACAAATATGGGAATATAATGCTGTCTTCCATCTCTCTCTGTCTCTCTCTCTCTCTCTTTAAGAGAACTCCCTCGGTTCAAGACAGCAAAAATATTTTCATGTCCTCACAATGGCCACAGAGAATGGAGAAAGCCCACTGGCGAGTGAGTGGGCATGCTGCCTGCTATCCTAAATGCCTGCAATTAACTGTTTTGTCTCTGTCCCGGTGTCCCTCTGTCCATCTGTCTGCTCATCTGTCTGTAATGGTCCCAAAATTGATTTGCTTGTTTACATGGCTGTTTTAATCAAGGCGCTGGCATGGGCTACCCTAGACTTGTCTCTTGTGTGTGTGTGTGTGTGTGTCAGTTGGTCGCAGTCTGTCGGACAGTCTGTCTCTCGCCAGACACTGAATCATATTCGAGTGCCCTGTCTTTACTTCATTAGTGCATCATTTATTTATTCATGCTTCTTATTGATTCCTGATATTCCACTTTCATTTCAAAAGCAAGAGAGAAATCTGTATTATTATCATTATTATTATTATTATTATTATTATTATTACTTAACAACGTGGCTGCTTCTCAATATGGCTTCCTAACCCCTGATGCTTAACATGGCTGGGGGACTGATTTCAATGGTGCACATGCTGCAGTCATCATATGTGTAACCCCCTATACATTCCCCAGATTTCTGACATGAAACCAAAGGTACCTAGACAGCGCAAAACATCATGTGGTTCTTTTGGGTCATGATAGGTCGCACTATTTTGGAAACCAAATTTTTGGCTTTACCGAACATTGAGACCATAACTAGAGGTGCAAGATGGTTAGAATACTGTAACTAGAGGTGAAATCCGACTTAAATACCGTACCTAGAAGCGACACTTGGTTAAAATACTGTAACCAGAGGTGAAAGACTAAAGCTAAAGCTAAAATGACTCACTTACTTTAGTAAATAGACTCTCATCCTGGTGTACTGCTAATTCCACTTCGAATGGCAGAAAACTCTAAGATATTCCAAAGGGCTTGCAATTTTTCAAAATGACAGCAGATTTTGGGGCCACACAGGGCATGTGACATCATCACAATGAACATTCAACATTCGAAGCCCTCTTTGATTTGCACGCGTTGAACTTGAGTACCTATCATAACATGAGTACATCTGTTATAGGAAGTAATAACGTGCGTCGTCACTGGTGGGAATTTAAAAGACAAATCCTGAGCTTCCAATTTCAGCAATTCAGTCGTTTTCGGCAACCAAAAAAAGCACAACTCTCTGCAAGCTGCATCAGAAATTGTCAAAATCTGCAGCAAAATCCCGGAGGACTAGTCAGTCCTCAAATACCTCTGATTATAAGGTGTGATGTTACAAGGAAACAAAACAAGGATATATTATGTTATGCAATATTGGCACTAGGTTAATACGAAGCCTTTTATGCCAAGTACCTGTGCATTCTTGCTGCATGGAAAAGATAATGACAACATGGTGAAGCAAGAACGTGTCTCAATTCCAAAAAAAAAAAAAAGTAATTCCCAAAGCTCAGTAGGGGACCAGGAGCATGAGGAAGTCTCTTTGAGTTCTTGCCACCTCCTTTTGCTTCTACTGAATCTAAATGAGTGAATTTGGCTGTCTGAAGCTCGACGTCTGGCCCGGTCCTGCCCACCCTCTATAGTCTATCGTCTATGCCAAGCTGTAAAGAAAGCATGGTGAACAAAGAAGGCACCAGGACAGAGGGCAAAGCCCAGACCGCTGTCTCCCAGCACCCAAGAAACAAAGACTGGTGCAACATGTAACACAATTACTCAACCACTCATGACCACAAATGGTATAAATTGCTGTAATGCAACACTGAGTTTTTTAAAAAAAACAAAACAAAACAAAAAAAACTCTCCCTCCACCTGGCTTTTGCACATGTTTACAATTTTTTTTGCCATTTTCCTTCCACATAACATAATCTCCTATTCAAGAGACTGAGAAGTGTCAACTAGGAACATCCTGTCTTTACAATAACAATAAGAAACAATAAAACTGACTCATAAATGGCTCTCAGTTGGGATGCAGACCAGTTCAGATCAAAAGGGACATCTGACAGAAATAACCCAAGAGCACAGAGACTCGGGCTTTCACAGGCAGGTCAGCTCGAGTTCAGGGTAAACACAGCCGGGAGATTCAACCACTCTGTGGATGGACTGCAATAAAAGAGCCCTGATAGTATTCATTATAAAAACATAGCAAAAGCAGGCAGATTAGACCAGGTTTATACAGTATACAGAAACCTTACAGCTATTTTACCACTACATGTAGCATATACTGTATACTGTGTTAGGAATTTCGGGAGATTAAATCAGTAAATCAGCACGATATGGTTTATGGTTGTCATGGAAAATCTTCACAAAAATGTCAGCAGTAAAGAATCACTGTAGTTTTAATCAACTTTCCGGCAGAACCGCAAAAAAACATTTAACATGAGTAGCAAACGTTTCTCCTGGCTAATTTTCCTTTCGGTTTTCTGTAATTATTTTGTCCTAACGTTTTATTAAACCTAACTCCCTGTACATTTATGTCTGCTTTGTGGTGTCAATGTTCAGAATTTCATTTCTCTGTATAGTGTTGATTAATGGCTCATAATATAGTAGACACTTAAGACTTTATAGTGTTCCTGAAGTACTTCAGCCTTTACCTAGCCTACTAGGGGTGATATATTCATAGAAAAGTGAAAAAGAGATTAGTTCTTTTTCCACGCAAATGTTTCTATCTTCAAAGTAAATGATGATATCAAACCCATTTCTGCTCTCCGAGATGCCTCAAGTGCTTCTTTATAAGCGTCTATAATTTGAAGGTGTTATCTTAACCCACTAAAATTCGATGTAAGGTTATCCCAAAAAGAGAGAAAAATGTCTCATAGTGTAAGCCACTGGTGTCCTGAATCATTTTATATCAGTATTTGTTTATACTGATTGAAAATGTCTGATATGTTGATGCGGAATGTGGAATGGAATGGCAATGTACTGATAAAATGGGGTTAAATAATCCAAATATATCTGATATTAAGCTGGAAAAGCATTACACCCTGCGCCTACACTGCAATCAACTGTGTATTGAAGCTAGCTAGTAGTTAAGTCATGCTAACATATGAAGTATATCTAGCTATGTCAGTTTAACTAGCTACGCAGAAAACATACAGCATGGGACAACAGCTAATTTCTTCTCCTTTATTATTATTATTTTTATATATAACTGTGCATCACTTAGCAGTTTTTTCATGGCATTAAAAACAAAGCAATTGAGAATCCACCAATCAGGCATAACATTATGAGCACTGAGAGGTGAAGTGAATAACACTGATGATCTCCTCATCATGGCACCTGTTAGTGGGTGGGATATATTAGGCAGCAAGTGAACATTTTGTCCTCAAAGTTGATGTGTTAGAAGCAGGAAAAATGGACAAGCGTAAGGATTTGAGTGAGTTTGACAAGGGCTAAATTGTGATGGCTAGACGCCTGGATCAGAGCATCTCCAAAACTGCAACTCTTGTGGGGTGTTCCCGGTCTGCAGTGGTCAGTATCTATCAAAAGTCGTCCAAGGAAGAAACAGTGGTGAACCAGCGGCAGGGTCATGGGCGGCCAAGGCGTAATGCACATGCAGAACGAAGGCTGGACTGTGTGGTCCAATCCAACAGACGAGCTACTGTTGATCAAATTGTTGAAGAAGTTTATGCTGGTTCTGAAAGAAAGGTGTCAGAATACACAGTGCATGATGGGTCAGGGCTGTTTTGGCAGCAAAAGAGGGACCCACACAATATTAGGCAGGTGGTCATAATGTTATGTCTGATCGGTGTCTGTGTAATGTGTAAGGGTGACATTAAGTAGGTAAACTAAGTAAGTAGGTGAACTGATGAGGATCTGCTGATTCACTTGATGTCAGTGATACACAATGTGATATAAGCATGTTGTTCATTCACTTCACCATTCTGTTCATTCAGAAGGAGGAACAGAGTGTTTGAAAAGTGTGTAGCACTAAAATACGCCTCATGTGTTGTTGTGTTGTCCGTGCTATAATCCACTATGCATTTGTACGTTCATGATCTTAAAAAGCTGCTGTTTTTAAATGAATTGTGTTGAATATATACAGGGGTTGGACAATGAAACTGAAACACTGTCCAATTTAGTGTTAGAGGTTTCATGGCTAAATTTGACCAGCCTGGTGCATGTATTGTTCTCTGATGAGTCCACCTTCACTGTCTTTCCCACATCCGGGAGAGTTACGGTGTGGAGAAGCCCCAGAGAAGCGTACCACCCAGACTGTTGCATGCCCAGAGTGAAGCATGGGGGTGGATCAGTGATGGTTTGGGCTGCAATATCATGGCATTCCCTAGGCCCAATACTTGTGCTAGATGGGCACGTCACTGCCAAGGACTGCCGAACCATTCTGGAGGACCATGTGCACCCAGTGGTTCAAACATTGTATCCTGAAGGCGGTGCCGTGTATCAGGATGATAATGCACCAATACACACAGCAAGACTGGTGACAGAGTGGTTTGATGAACATGAAAGTGAAGTTGAACATCTCCCATGGCCTGCACAGTCAGCAGATCTAAATATTATTGAGCCACTTTGGGGTGTTTTGGAGGAGCGAGTCAGGAAACGTTTTCCTCCACCAGCATCACGTAGTGACCTGGCCACTATTCTGCAAGAAGAATGGCTCAAAATCCCTCTGGCCACTGTGCAGGACTTGTATCTGTCATTCCCAAGACGAATTGATGCTGTATTGGCCGCAAAAGGAGGCCCTACACCATACTAATGAATTATTGTGGTCTAAAACCAGGCGTTTCAGTTTCATTGTCCGACCCCTGTATATCTTCAAAGACACACACTGGCTCAGTATAATGACTGAAGTCATGGACAGAGTCACTGAATGAATCAGTAAATGAATCTGAACGAATCTTTTTGTTATGAAAAGAGTGAGAAGAGCTATGTGTTTTCGAGCAAATTTTGTGTAGATATTTTTACTCACACTGGATACTGACTTTTCAGACACCCTGTATAATCTTGCTTTTATAATATTCACTGTAATATTTGTTTTACTCATTTCACTTATTTCGTGAGAAGCTCCCGAACTGGAATAAAATGATTTAGGCTTTTAATGCATCTGTTTACCTGGTGTTATAAAAAATATTTTTGTAAAAAATATGTATTACCAAGACCTTAATGATCACATTTCAGCGAATAAAAGGCTACAGTCACAGCAAAAATATTTGTTTTTGTTTTGTTTTGTTTTTTCATATAATTCCAAGATTATTTCAAAGCAACCATTTACACTTTACAAGCTTTGGAACAATTATTTAAAAGCATATTAAACCTGACAAACCTGACAAAAATTTGCATATTATTGTAGCTGAGTTAGTTCTGAAAACAACACTGTGTGTCAGGGTGATAAAATTTGCATCCGCCCCCAGTTTATCCCTCGGTGTCCAACATTAACACTTTTAATCATGTTTACTGTTGGTACTTTTTAAAATGTTTTTATTTTTTCTAAACTGCTATACATATATGTTGTTTATGTGTTGTAGAGATGGAATATTTCCCTGCACTTGGATGCCTGGATGTTCTGACAAGTGAAATGCAGAAATTTGGCTTGCAAAGTCAGTGACTCCGCCCTTTGTTGTTGATGCCGGAGTTTTTCATATTTATTCTCGTACATTTGTACAGTAGTACAGCAGTTTTGCATATTAAATTAAAACTCAGTGGCTTAAAGGGTTATGAGCTTTAATATCACTTGATGCATTCTTCACTGTTCCTTTGTGTAACTCCAGGATGTCTTCAACCTCCATATAACCACAATCACTGTGATATGAAGAGCCGCACAAGACATCTATATTACAGATCAGCCACAAACTGCTCCTTCACGGCAACCTTTATCACAAATGGCCAATAAACTGAACAGAACGGCAGAGTTTATGGCTCCGAGTCTGGTTTTGTAGTTTGATCAGATGCTGTTGGTTTTCCAAGCTGGCATCAAATCATTAGAATCAAACACTCAAAGGCCTGGGATGAGAGATAGAGCGGAGAAGTACACACCGAGTAGGAAGCCTATCAGAAGGGACAGATATGATGCAATGGAAGAAATAATGGAGGAACTGGAAAATGAAAGGTTCAAACCTTCCCAAGAAAAGCAATGATATCTATCTTTGAAGTCGGTGAATCAAACTGGATTTTGTCAACCAGGTGTCTGTTCTACAAGCAACTGACAAGCAACATCTGTTCACAGATGCCAAGAAGCAGTATCCCAACCACCCTGACTCTGTCAGTTCCTCTCTTTCTTTCTTTCTTTCTTTCTTTCTTTCTTTCTTTCTTTCTTTCTTTCTTTCTTTCTTTCTCATGCAAGTCCAGATCTTCTCTTCAGACAACTGATAGAAAAGGTACTGATGTCAATTTGGACACTGGACAGTACTGGGATCCACAAGGTTGGACATTTGTAGTGGGGACACATTGAAAAGCCTTAGTAAGTAACAGTAAGGATGTTTTATCTGACCTTCTTTGTTTGTTTGTTTTTTTACCAGTAGTTTACCCGTGCCAGTAGTTTTCAATCAGGATAAGCAAATGTCACAATTAAACAGTCCGAGGTGATAGATAGATATCATGATGAAGCTTAATACTCAGACCAGTGACCGTATCAATATATCTGGATTATGCATTAATGCACCATGTTTAAACAGTTCAAACCTTTACTTATGCCAATGTTCTACTTATATTCTCCTTAATATTTTCCTGTGATGTTGCTTATCACAAAGCTTACTGCTTAACTGATTGCCATGTGGCAGAAATAATAATAATAATACTAATACATTTAATTATTTCTTGCACACTAGATTTAATCATATTGTTTTTGTCTGCATTTTTATGAAAAGCCACTTGAGGGCTGATTTTATTGCTGTGCTTCAAATTCGAGCCCAAGAACACTCTTACCTGTGATAAAATCACTGTAATACTTGGCTTCTTGTGGCTTTTGGCTTTTATATATATTTATATATTTGATTTCAAATGTTCTTATTAGATATAGCTAAAATTCTAGTAAGAGTCTTAAATCTGACCTCCTCCTCCTCCTTCTTCTTCTTCTTCTTCTTTCATCTTTTCCCTTCAGGGGCAGCCACAGTGAATCATCTCTCTCCACCTATCCCTATCTTCTGCATCCGCACCACTATGAAGCTAGTGGAGCTTCATATCCTCATTTATTACATCCATAAGTCTCAAATCTGACTGAACTCATTCTGGGTACAAGTTAATAGTGTTTATGGCTTTGTGATTAAAACTTAAAACAAAATGAGAAAATGAAAATTAAAAAAAAAAGGAAGAAGTTCTATCATCTATGTAGATGTATGAACAAAAATAAAGAGAAAAGAAACTAAAGAAAGCTGGTTAGGATCATGTGTTAGCTCTAACTCCAAAGTCATTCAAATGAACATAAATTTTTATATATTTGAGTTATTTGGATAAAAAAAAAAAGACGCTTAAGGCAGATGAAGAAAGGTAGCATTGTTTGTTTTTATGTTATTTTTGGATAATACACTGATATAATTAATAGTTATGTTTATGGAGAAATGTTAACTATTAAATATTCATTTATCTAGTGAACTCTCATTAATATCGGTTTCTCATTTGAACGGATGTGAAATAAGGTTCAAAGCTGTCACTTGCTAAAAATAAAACAAAATCTCTATGCGGAACACATGGGGCATGGGAAATCTTCGCTTTGGAAATCTCCCCTTGGGATTTACCAATTCTCTTTTATTTTTTCCATGAATACGCTATTTTCAACACAGAGCTGCACAAAAGCATCACACAAAGCAGGAACTGGCACATCATGGCACAGAGGGTCAAGCGGCCCAGCACAAGGGCAATAAACAGTGTCTTAGACTCTTAGTCACAAACAGTTAAGTTTAGAGTCAAGGGTGGGGTAAGAAGTTGAAGATTTTTTTTTGTGACTTCATTCATATGAAATCTGATAAAATCACTAGCACATGTTGGAATTCTTGTGTTTTCCGCATGAGAGCTGGTCCGATTGGCTATGGCTTTTGTAGCGATGTTTATACAAATACAAATATCAGAAATACGGGTCTAAAATGTCTTCTTTCTTTTTTTTTTCCTTTCTCCCCATGTGTGACTGCAGGGATTCCTTCTGAGGATCTCAGACTAGGAGCTCATAAAGCCGGGTCAACAGCGGGCCAGTGGTGGCCTGCAGGCACAACACACACATCAGACCCCACTCTCAGTCTCTGCCTACGCAAGCCAACATGCTATCCAGCATTCTAAGTGACACTCATCCTTAAAATATATTATATTAAAGCAAGAGTAAGGTAGTTAAACATCAAACAGAGGGATGCTATGCCATGACCATGAGAGCAAACACTGGACCAGTACAGACTCCGGCTTCAGGCTTCGACTCAGTTCTTATCGAGAGCAAGCTATGCAAAGCATCCTTTAACGCTGCATTGCTCACGGGGAAATGATTCAAAGAATGCTATTTATTCCAAGGAAGAGGTCAATAACGCTCTCTGAAGGTTACACCCTGTCAAAGAATGTGAATGATGGCTAAATGTGAAGAATGCATATTACCATGTATCAGTGTTTGCACTTACAGCCTTACATGGTGGAAACGGAGCTGTAAACACCTCTGCTTTCACTTTCACTCCAGCCACCAGAGAGCTATTAGCACCTCTTGACATTTCATCTCGGCCATAAAACCGTTGTATATGAGAAGCGAAGCAGGAATTTGCGCAGCAGGGCCTTTCCATCTCCATCGGAATTGAAGCGTGAGTTGGTCAATGTCTGAATGAACCTCCCGGCAGCTGTGTGCAGTCAGCCATATCATGCCACTCAAGCATTCATTTAACTTAATCATATGCTTATGTCCAACGCATCCCAGATCGCTGTGTATGGACGATGAGATGTTGTGCAGATGTGTAAAAATATATACTGAAATATTACAGAAGAGCAAATGTGCAGCAGAAATATATAAACATTCAATATACACACTTTTTCTTATTGAGTGCCGTAAATGATTCAATTCCCCGTGGACAGGAGGAGGAGCAATGTGGTAATGCAAGCAGGCAGCCAGCCAAACACACCGGAGAGAGAAAGATGCTGAGGAGAGGATAAATTTTGGAAGAAGAGGGAGGCTAATTATGATATTAATCACATTTTAATTTCAATTCACCCAGTAACCGTCAAACACGCTCATGCTAATCAGACCAGCTGAGGAAGACTGCCAAAGCTAAGAGTATTAACACATCTCATAGAGAGAGAAAGAGAGAGAGAGAGACATAGACAGTGCGATAGAGAGAGAGAGACTGATGAAGAAATGCATGGGGCCAGAGTGAAATCAAACTGACTGCTGCCTTTCATCCAGCCAGAACCTCCGCAGGGCACCAGCAGACGGAGGGATGGATAAAAAGGATTGACAAAGAAAGGGAAATGACATGTCTATGGAAATGACAAGTTATTAACGCCAAAGGACACAAAGTGTTTATCGCACGTGCGGAAAGGGTGTGATCAGCGTCTGAAGCGAGCGGCGTCAGAACGTGGGTGGGGTATATGGGTGAGCCCTGTGCACTTCACCAGGCCCTGTCTGCTTTCCGAGACACATCCTATACCGTGTGGATTGGAGAATTTCACATCTGCAGGTCCTTTTGTACGAGTGACTGACCGGCTGTCTGTGTTCTTCTCGATCCGAACGGAACGAGAAGGAAGAATGAATGAAAGCGGCACTGCAAGTTGCAAGGGACATGATCTATTAAATAGATGGAGTAATGCATTACACTAATAATCTAAAATTTCGTTTGCCCAGAAGCTAAGCCTTATTTTCTCCTTCATTTCAGGTCGAGTTCAGTTCAGATTAAATAGAGAGAGAGAGAAAGAGAGAGAGAGAGAGAGAGAGAGAGAGAGTTAGGGAATGAATGCTGATGGCCTGAAGTGCCCTTCTCTCCTCCCTCCCACTAACCCTCTTTACTTCCAATCCGACCCTTAAACTTCCTCTCCTCCTTTTTGCATCCCCCTTTCTCGCCTCTCTATCCGTCTCTGTCTCCTCTCTTCTTTCACTTACAAACTCTTTCTCCCCCCTTTCTTCCCTCTCCACTCGAATTTTCAGACACTCTCTCTCTCTCTCTCTCTCTCGTAGGAGAGCCGGGCGGGTGCCTCCATGGTTACCTGGCACCGTGCCATCTCATTACACCGCCAATTGATTCTGGAGCACTGCCACGTCCGTTACCCCCACCACCACCACCACTGCCACCACCACTACCCTCATTCTTTCCTCTTCTCCTCTCCTTTCGCCCACCCCCACCCCCTCCACTACCCCCAACAGTCAACTTGCCATTATACAGCTGAGACTGTCTGCAGCGTGGTCTGCATACTGAACACCAGCTTGCTCACATGCACGCAAACCTCAGCATTTCCTCTTTGTCATACACACACCCCCCGCAAACACACACACACACACACACACACACAAGCATGCACTCACACATTTATTTATATGGGCACTATAATACTGCACTGAGCAAACTTTTCCTAGACAATGTCAATTTCTGACACTGCAAATGACGTTCTTTGGTATCAGTGAGGTGGGTTGTGGTTGCTGAGTCACTTCTGATTTTACACACACACACACACACACACACACAAAGCACAAGTGGATTGAGTCTCCTATCAGATAGGACACATGGTGTTGGGTTCAAATAGCACAAGTCCATTTGAGCTGTGTCACACTTGATGTTGATGCAGAAGGACAGATGACCACAGGACGGCTCAGTCCGCCCTCTTCCATCACTCATCACTGCAGTCTAAGCCTCTCTTTCTCCTCCTTCTGTCCTTTCTTTAAAGGAATACCCAACCATTTTTCCAACTTGGTCTCTATCTACAGCATCTGTAGCACATGTGTGATTTCCATGCACTAGAATCAGGACACATTTCTTCGGATTGTAAAAAGCACAGAAAAGCTTGAAATGCCTGAAACACAAGACTAAGGAGAATTCCATTAAAAAACTAAACATATTTCAAGAATTGTTCATTGTGAGGTACTTGTAGCATGAGCGCTACATCTGTTTAATACCTTTATTCAGAAAAGAGACTAAATAAATCATTATTTATGGTTATTTGCATACGGTTCTAACCAATCTCCCTGGAAAGCACATGTAACAATTCATTTTTATTGTATTTTATTATAGCAGGTTTCCACAAGAAGCTTCTTGCCAAAGAACACTACTGGTTCTGACTTGTGCAAAAATAAAAATAAAAAAATAAAAAAGCCCGAAACTACAAGCACAAATTTGACAAACACATCATTCATTCCTCAAACATTCATTGGAAAAGGTTTATTAGTCTAAATGTCCCAAAATACTTAGTGCAGCTTGTTCTGACCAGCTTCCAGCGCCCTATACAAACACCAAGCTGGTCAAGCTGGTAGAATTTGGTATCTCTTATTTTCCAGCTTCCGTGTTGCATGAGGAATGAAGTTAATAAGTAAAGTTAATGCATTCAATAAGACTCTCTTCTAGCTGCCTTATTGTTATCTTCTGGGATCAGCTTATCTAGGATGTGGTATTAGTAGAGCTAGATCATAAATTCATTCCAGACATTAGCAGAGTTAGAGGATAACTGTGAACTTGGTAACTTTTGCTAACTAGCAAAAATGATTGTATGACATGAAAATTATAACATAACATAATAAGTAACTAGTTATGTTTTTAAATCATGATTATATATATATATATATATATATAGTGCATGTGTTATTGTACTTATTGTTGCTGTTATTATGTTACTGCCTGTTGTTATAATCCCAGATACACAAGCGATTGTTTTTTTTTTTCCCGTTGGATGAAAAGCTGTGCTGGAATTCTGACCTTTCGTTCGTGAAGCAGACAAAAAGCATCAGAGCACAGAGCCGCCTGCCGCGTGAAAAGCTTTTGTTTATCAAGAGAACGATGTTAAGTTAGCGTGGTAGGCTGTGTGGGTCATATATAAATAAAGTCTCGTGTTTGCTACTAAGTCCAAATTCTAGTCTCATTTTTTTTTAAAGCGAATGCAAGCAAACCTCAAAAGCATTTATTGATTTTGTGGAATTTATAGAATTTAAGACGTAGACTTCCATTATAAATGATTTACGAGTGATCTGATGTTCTGTTCTCAGCACAGGGAAACATGTTGAAATTCTTGTACGCTGTAATCACGCGCTGGAGTATCGCTCCAGTTCTCTCGTTCTTCACACTTCTTCACAGGTTATACTTTTTTTGTGTGTGTTTTCTTTGTTTGTTTGTTTGTTTTTTTTAAATCCTTTGGGTAATTTCACACACTCTTTCCAATTCTCCATCATTCCCTCAGACACACACATACATACACACACACACACACACGCACATACACAAAACCCACATATGTACACGCGTACCACATACCACACACAGTCTGTTTTGTGCAGCCTGTCTGCTTGGCATTGTGTGTAGTGATCTATGCGTAATTGTGTCAGAGTGCAGGACTGAGACATGCGAGTTGCATTTATCACAGCAGCCAGAGAATCATAATCATATGTTCTGATCCATAAGAAACCATATGGATGATGAGTGTATTTGCCCACAGAACAAAGAGCTGCAGGCTGTGTGTGTGTGTGTGTGTGTTTGCTTGCCTGTCTGGATAATGGCTTTTTCTATATACAATTGGGTTCCATGTCAGATTCCATGAACAGAAACCAGAAATCATGAAAAACTAGTTTGTTATACAGTGATACAAGCTAAAACAAAGTTTTTGTATCAAATTCCGAGTTATGAGACGTTTCATTTCCGAACACATTTCCTTTTGTTTTACAGATGTGAAACTCTGCATGTGAATGAATAATACAATGCCATGAATCAGCATCAGTCATAACTTTGTTGGTGTGTTTTATTCGCAGTTGTTAGCAGTAGGAACGTCACACTGTACGCTTGAAAATCACTCAACTAATCTCCAAAGAACGTGTGATGTTTGGCCGCAACAGTAGAATCGAACAGTTTTCGATTACTTCACTCTTCACTGTTTAAAAGACTTCTGATTCCTCCACAAGGGGCGCTATTACGAGATAGCATATGTGTCTGGCGTTGGATTTGGTGACCTACAATGTGTGAGTGATCAAGCAAGCATTTGGACAGTCCTTAACTCTTTTTACTAGCTCACTAGTGATACATTCCACCGACTTATCAGACATTTTCCATCAGTCAGCTATAAATTTAGTCAGGATGCTGTTGGCCCTCAGTGTGAGCCGTGTGTTTTTCCTTCTGTTGGATAACCTTACACCGAATTTTAATGGTTGAAGATAAACAGCTTGAAATCTTAAAGCACTTGGGGCATCTCAGAGAGAAGAAATGGGTTCAATATCACCATTGACTTTGAAGATATGAATCAAATTAACCATTTTGTTTTTTACATTTGAGACAGTGAATGAAAATTTGCAGAACTAGCACTTAATAGCGGTATAAAACAAAGATATTAAGCACACCGGCTACGTTCAGTGCCCCTTCTGATGCTGATATCAGAAACGTTATTTGCACAACAATTAAATCAACAGCGACACATGATGATCATTTTGTCGGACAAAAACAATGCTGAAAAATTCGTTCAACAATATGAAAGCGAGACAAAGCATTCACACTGTGATGAAACCAAAAACAGCTAAAATACGACCAAACAAAAACACAGCACATCATTAAGACAATATTTATGCACTGAAAACTTGCCATGATTTTGAACCCCATGTGGCCGGAAAACAAACGTATTTCTGTTCGTGTACGCTGAGATCGTTCCATAAACACGGTTTGGGTAGGTACAGTCTTTGTAGATTTTTGGTAATGAGCACTACTCAGCACCCAGGCAGTTTCCAGACGAAACAGTCTGCTTGGTTTGTGCTGCTTTTGTGCAAGGATAAGAAATAAAACAGAACAAATCTTTTGCTTTGGACAGAAACATAGCATAGAAAGCAAAAAGCAGGTGGTGTGAAATGCTCTGAACTTGATGGAGGGCTGAGTGACATTACAGGTCATAGGGTTCTCTTAAAAAATGTAGTGAACAAATGCAAAAAAAAAAAAAAAAAAAGGCACTACTTCATTTTCTGATTCTATTCAGCAGCATGTCTCAAGATATTTCACGAATGGGCTTAAATCTGAAATATATATCTTTTAAAATACCTTTAATATTGGCAGGAATTTCTCTTTTGGCTCAAGATTGTCATTGCAGCATACTGTAGGTAAAGGAGGTAAAGAATGACAACTGTCCTCGAATCCTGAAGACATTGAGGAAGAACGTACGCTAGATGAGCAACTGCTTCACGAATAAAGGAGCTTTCTTAAAGAGTGTTGCTTCAGATCAGTGACACTATGTGTACTTAAAATTGCACTGATAACGTATACTCCATTTATACTGAAACTCCGGACAGAGTCTTATTCATCTGCCCTTAATGACTAACTGATGGTTATTAATAATTAATAAACAGTCCTCTATGGTTATTTCTTTTATAGCTGGCATGTGCCAGAGAGAGACTGGCACTTCCCCCTCCTGTTTTGAACTGATCCTACTTTTTAATCGTTTTAAACAATTAGTTATCATACAGTTAGTTAACTATTAGTTGATAAGGAAATAAATCAATTAATTTCTGCATAGTAAAATGAGTGCGTTGATCTACTGTACATCCTTAAGTTACATTGCATTATCGGACACTATAAACTATTATTATTATTATTATTATTATTATTATTATTATTATTTATTGGGTTTTTTTTCCCAGATATTGTATTGTATTGTACTGCAGCAGTGAGGATGAGATAGAGGCAGAGGTGAAGGAAGAGATGGAGAAAGAAACAGAGATTGAGACGGAGTGAGAGACGGAGGTGGGCCTCCCCCACTTCAGGGCCCCTTTCCTGTGCTCGGGTTGTTTGAGGACACGGTGAACTGGGCCACCCGATCCTGAAGAGGGCCCACTGAGGGGGGAAACGACGGCCAATATGGATCATCAAGCAATGCTGCGGATCTTGAGAGACTCCTCGGCAGAGAGGAGAAAAAGAGAGAGAGGAAGAGAGAGATAGACAGAGAGCAGAGGGAAGAGAAAAGCCGGGTCTGGAGTAGTGGGATTGGACAAATCGATGAAAGGGGCGGAGACTGGCAGCTGAAGTGAAGCATAGGGACAATCGATAAACACAGCTTGAGTCTGGGGTCTAAGACAGCCATACTTATTCCATGTAAGCAATTTATTACATGTTTATTACTAATTACTGTGAGTCTTATAACACAGTAATTACACAGATCTACACATGTGCAAAAATGTATGTACAGTGTGTCTGTTCTCTCTCTCTCTCTCTCTCTCTCTCTCTCTTTCTGTCTCTCTGCGTCTTTGTGTGTGAATAGCGGTGGATTCAGGCTACATGAATAGGCTCACTGTGAAACTCTGGCTCTCTCTTCACACTCTCCTCGTTCACACAGCGCTTCACTCGTCAGCGGCATTCCTGAACGCTGAGGTAAGAGGGCACTACACCTCAGTGAGCCAGAACACACACACTTCCATGCATACACACACACACACAAAACTGAAAAAAAAAAGTTTTGCTCAACAAACTGCACAGCAAACAGATACATCACTGCATATTGCAATCACAGAGATCCGCATGCACACGAGTGCGGACAAAAATGATATTTGGATTTTAAAAACTACGCATTACAGCAGACCACAACTCACAAGCCAAAACTCACAAGCTCTTTTATCTGTATTATTTTACTTGGATAGATGTGACTCTTTGTTTGGTTTTATTATTCATTTATAATTTGATATGAATGTAGTATTAAATTGATTTTCATATATCTTTTATACCTACCAATAGACTTGTTATGAAGTGAACTGCTTTCCTATGTCCCACTTTCTAAACATTTCTAGCTATATTTCATGTTCTGGAATGTCTGAAAAACAACTTCCCCTTATCACTTACATTAAAGCAGCTATAAGCTGTAATTCCCCCACCATCCGTCTTTTTTTTCTGTCTTGGACTTAAGTCATGTTACCAGGAACCTGAAAAGTCATCTGACCTGAAGAGTCTTGTTCAATTCAATTCAATTTTATTTGTATGATGCTCTTAACAGAAATATACAAATCTAGATTTAAAAGGCCAAGTCTTAAAATTAAATGAATATTTATCTGTAATAAGCAAGCCTAACACAACAGTGGCAAGAAAAATCTCCCTGACATAATAAGAGGAAGAAACCTTGAGAGGAACCAGATTCAGAAGGGGACCCATCCTCATCTTGGTGACATTTAGGTCAGCATAATTTCTGAGTTCATTATCGGTATAACACAATTATAATTCCTTCATGCCAAAGCCTTCAAATGTTCAGCGATGCAGACCCGAGCGCAAAAAAACGACGGCGCCATAGACTCCAAGTAGTTATATCCAGTCCTATGGATTTCCAGGCTGTCCACAGAGAGTCATCATGGCACTTCCTGTTACCTCTGACACACAGCCATATTAGGTCTGTGTACTGGTCAGCGCTGTATTGTCTCTTACTGTGCCTGCTGTCCTCTTTCAGTAATTGTTGTACTGCTTTGCTCTGTCACACATGCCTGTTATCTTGAAAAATATGAAATAAATGTCTCCTTAAGATAAACCTGTGATTTGAATCACACTCCCAGCAGAGCTGCTGTTATAGACACCTAATGAACACTTAATGAAGCGTAAACAGCGTCCATCGCATTCTTCTTCAGATTTGCTGTGATATTTGATGGATGACCAGTGTCGAGCATGTATACCTAAAATGGACAGAAGTATTTGAGCAGAAAATAAATAAATAAATAAATCGTTGTTTGTTTGTTTATTCTTTTTTTTATATTTTATTTATTTATTCATTGTTTGTACTGCTGTATTTCTTCCTTTTTGTTGTTCTTAGCACATTGATTATTTTTTGTAAAATGTGTGTGTGAGATTTTGTAATAAGAGAAATGTAATAAAATATTAGCTGTTACTATTATATTGTGTTATTAGTCAGTCATAAGGTGCACAATAAAAAAATATTTAAACATGCAAACAGAATTAGGTGCAGATCTTGAGACAAAAGCTAGAGCTGCTGCATATATAGTATAGTTATTATTTGTCTGCTTTCTATGGACTGGATACAGGAATCTGTTTCCAGTGAATGTCCAGTTCTGACATGTTAGAAGCGTACCCAGGCTTCAATTCTGCTTTTATATTATTTTAATGAAGCTGAATCTAACACAGTTAAGCCAAATCTGAAATGGCTGCCTATGACCATGTGTCAGGATTCTTCTTTATCCTCTTTTTTAGATGTTTCAGTGTTTTCAGCTTTATTGTAAAATGGTTAATGTTATTAATACTTTTTGTACTTTTTTCCCCATTCTTTTCCAGATTTGTCAAGTTTCCTTACATTTCCAGGTCTTCATTTAAATTTCCAGATTTTTACAGACTTTCCAAACCTGCACAAAACCCCTGCACAGTGTTTAACATACCTCTCTGTAGAACTAATCTAGTGCACTTCATCACCAAGTACAGTCACCATGGTACCGGCATTGAACATATACTGTACTGGATATATAATACCACTTTTTTAGTACAAGATATATATATACATATATATATATATATGCACTGAACGTCTCATGCGCTCATGCAGTGATGAAAAGCCACCTTTCAGACTGAACTGACTGACCCCTCTCATGTCCAGGAGCCCATTCTGCTTTATCTAGTGCTGGCAGATTTCCTTTTCAATAAAAAGCCTGTTTGGAGCTGAAACCTCCCACCTCACACTGTTACAAAGCCACGGGAAAGAGTTGCCCTTTCTCTGCGTTAGTGATCTCAGCTGTGTTAGTGAACCAACAGGTGACAGTAAGAGCAATAGGTAGAGCATGATGTAAGAAGTTCCTGAAATATTTCAGGCATCTGGGTGTGTGTTTGGTAACATTAATATGTTATTAACCAGTAATTATTAACTATTAACCAGTAAATATTAACTTATTTTGCCTTATTCATCGGTTAATAACATGTTAATATCAACATTATATAAATTATTCCATACAGTACTGGCTTTGTGTTCGTGTATACACATCAAGTAGTCGTTCTTTTTTTTTTTTTTTCATCAAGCTGAGCACGTTCTAAAGGTTATAAAATGTCCCGAAACATGCTTTTTTTCATCCATCCAAATAGGTCGCAGCACAGAGGGCAAGTGAAAAGAGCTAACACGGAGGACAGATGGTGAGTTGTGAAATCATGCCTGCATGGAGATGCAAAACGCACAATATAACACCATTTACTGTATAAATCTGCACAAACACGGTTGATACACAACTGGGAGATACAGCTGCTGGGTATCTACCACCTAATAATTTACAAATAATATAAACTTCAATCACAGTGGAAATGAGACAAAATTGTTGGGAATATCAACACTTCAGATAGATTACTGAAAAAAAGAATGGACTGTACTTACATTGTAATTACACACACACACACACACACACACACACACACATATACACTGGTGGGAAAAAATATAATGTGCCGGTGGGAAAAAAACTTTTAAGAATAACTTTAACGACCTTTTCCAACATGGCAAATCAAGCATTTGAATGCCAAATGAGAAAATCTAACATTCATTATTAACAGAAATAAATCAAGTTTAGATAAATAGATATGCTAGCTAGCTGGCAGTGTTGTTATGGGTAAAAGGTGCAGCGTTATAGGAGCAAGATAGCACTTTTTATACCACAAAATAAATAAAATAATAATTTTAAAAAAATGAATAAATAAATGAAATAAATAAATAAAGTAATAATAATAATAATAATAATAATAATAATAATAATAATAATAATAATAATAATAATAATAATAATAATAATAATAATAATAGGGTTGACCGCAGCTGAGATACATGAGTCCATTTAGATTTTTGTGCATCACTGACCTCATAATTTAAAAGCAAATTCCCTTCAGGCTGCTGAAATGAATGGCTGTATAACGCTTTATAATACTACATAAAACGGTATGATGTAATACATAAACTCAAGTAAAGACCTGAGCAACATAAGCAGCATCAAATTTGGTGTATATGGCATCACTGAAAAAATCTACAAGATTTCTAATCATAAGTGGGTCACTTCAAAAGGTTGGCTGCCATCAGCCAATCAGATTTCACCTGGAATTTGACATCATTAACACTGACAATAGCATAAAAATTAACTATGTTCATTATGGATTCTATATTGTTCTGTGTGTAGCATGGGAAGAACTGACCACTGGGGGCGCTATTTAGAAAGAATGCTTGGACCCCTCAGATCGCAGCTTATCCTTTGCAAAACTTTACAAACAGCCTTTTACACGTTGATGTGTCCGTGTTCTTACTGATTTCATTTTTAGTACGATTTTTGGCTACACTGTCATCTCCATCTAGGAAACTAAAGAACATTTCCACATGCCTTTCTTCTTATATTCGGCTATTACACAATATCCTGAAACTTCTATATCCAGTAATACACATGCTAAACATGCCCCGTGATATGTTAACAAATGGCCATTTTTGTTTTATTACTTAAGTGCAACTACAAGCAAAGTGTCATCAAGTTCAAAGCAGTAAGAGTCTGTCAGCATGCAGGGCCAGAAAGCTTTGCCGTTAGTGTGTGTTTACACAGGCTAAAGATCTGTAATGCTTCAACCAGAGAGCGTAGAAGTGGCCAGAACTCCCTTTGCGGGCCCCGCTAGAACAGAGCGCCAAGAAACCTTACTGTGACAAGAGCATAAGCAAATTGCAAAATGACTTTTGACGTTAAAAACGTGCTGTCGCAATATATTAAACAGGCATAAGAGCATTTAAGAGTGTAAATATTAATGTCTATAAAGCAGTTTTGTTTTTTCTAATCACATATACATTAAAAAAAGTGTCTCTCCCAAAATGCTGTAGAGTTTACCATAAAAACCTGAACATTTTAAACACTCAAGGTTTCACTTTATTGACCGCATATGCTATTTAATGGCTACAAAAAGCTAGATCTATCTAAAGCTATAAAAAAAAAAAACACTGTTGGAAGAAATCGAAAATAATTTGGAACTCCAAACCAAAAGCAATTCTTTGGCCATCCTTCCTTTGTTGACCTTGGGAACCTCAGAAACCTGAGAGAAAGTCAGAGAGAAAGTCTGTTCTATGGTCACTTTATATAAAAGTTACACACAGACAAAACCACACATAGGTCCCAAATGAGTTGCAGATAATGAGCAGCATTTTCACCATTTCATCTTACAACTAGACTCAGTATGGTAGAAACAGATCAGATGAGGCCAAGCAGCCAATCAGAAAGCAGGTACTGCAGTGTCTGTCACATAGCAGAGGCAGCTGGATTCAAGCACACACCTTTTATATAGTCAGAATTCAGACAAGAGACAAATGATCGAATTTTAATAAGAAAAAAATAAAAATAAATAAAAAAAGAAAGGGAGAAGAAGAACAGAAGGCAAAGTCAAGCCAGGAATAGCAAACAGAGTACTCTTAGAAATGCACAGGGGAAATGGTAAAACCTTGTGAATATTAGAGGTGAGTGAGCTAGTGCATATACTCTGAACTAAATGAGGATTTAACATATAGCAGGTGCAGTCGATATCGGGTGATCTGTCAGAGAGGGAAATAATGTCTGGACTGGAGAAGTAATGGTGGCTCATGATTAGATGTTGGATTCCGATTTGGAAAGCAAGCAGAGCTTCCCAAATGAATTGCAGAATAAAAAGAGAGCGAGAGAGAGAGAGAAGAGAGAGCCTTTGTTGTCACATATACAGTGAAAATCTTTTTTCACAAGATGTTCCAGTTTACTCAGAAGCCGGGGTCAGAGGGCAGGGTCAGCAATGCTACAGCATCCCTAGAAGTTTAAGGGCCACGCAGTGGCAACTTGTCAATGCCGTAGTTTAAACTCATGACCTTTCGATCAGTATCCCAGAGACATGACCACTCACCCACAACTGCACTACAGAGCAGGAGCCAATGGGAAAGCAAGCCTCACTCTGAACACTCTGTACCATTTAGGATGATCTTTAACTTTTATAATGTTTTTGGAACACTGGGCATTGCGTATGATTTAAAAACCTTTATGAAAAAAAAAACATTGCAGCAAAACACCTGACACAAAATAGGAAGTCGTGCACAAATTTGGGGGTTATACCGCCCCAGCGATATGTTAATTAGCCAAAGTGCACCTGTGTTTGTTTGCATGCACATTTTTAGTAGATCAGCTGCTAAATTCCCGCCATGCAAATGGCTGCTAAAACGGCTCTAATTGGTGCTTTCTAGTAAATACGGCTCTAAGTGTTTTAAAAGTATTCACACTTAAGAACACTTTTTTAAATATACAGAACACTAGTTTTACTAAATTCGATAAAACAAAGATCATTAACATAACAGACAAATGGTTATTGATGGAAAGGGAGTAATCATAATATTTCACACAGGGTTTCAGTACAAGGTTATGATAATTGTTGTTATTGTTATCATTTTTATTACTTGAATGGAATATATGATGGCAAAAATTTGTGGGGAAATTAAGCACAACTGTTCCATCGGGATATTTTTTAGCCTTGAACAAAAAAAAAAATAGCTAAATCTAAATCACCAGAACAATTAAATATTGCATTATTGTTTGTAGCTAAATTGAATTACGTTTTTTTCAATTCTTCTAAAGAAAGAAAGAAAGAAAGAAAGAAAGAAAGAAAGAAAGAAAGAAAGAAAGAAAGAAAGAAAGAAAGAAAGAAAGAAAGAAAAGTGAAAATGCAACAGCCAACAAAAGACACAGAACAACTCATGATCTCCATTCTTGGCCCTGTTGTGGATGTCCAGTCACATAAAGACAAAGCATGAGTCACACATGGGATTAGTTACCAGAAAAAAAAAAATTGACTTTCCCCTCGTCCACACTCACGCACACAAACACAATCTGTTCTGCGTTGTCACCCCATCACGTCAGTTTCCTCGCCACAGAACCGGTTTAGTGACCCAGTAGACTGACCCCATGCTGTGTGAGTAATCAGCTTTATAGAACTCACTATCGATCTATGAAATGGGAGTGAACATGAGTATGAGTCATATTGGGGCTTACTCACAGGAAGTTGAGGACATGAGTGTCTGGTGCCACTGAAAGGTGTGGTGTCTGTGTGTCTACCATTTGGTGTCTCCAAATTTTGCCAGATCTGTGTGGTACAAGAATCCCAATTCACATGAAATGTAATTAGAAGCAGGTCTCAAGATGGAAACGTGATGGTTTTTGTGCTGTTTTTATTCTTCCTGAGATGCTTTTCTGCTCATCACTGTTGTAAAGAGTGCTTATTTGAGTTACTGTAGCATTCCTGTCCAGCTTAAACCTGTCTGACCAATCTCATCTGGTCTAACTCATCATTAAGGCATTTCCACCAACAGAACTATCGCACCAATCTGTCTACACAAGAAACCGCTATGTGAAAATCCCAGGAGATCAAGTACTCAAACCAGTCTGCCTGGCACCGTCAACCACGTCATCACCAAAGACACCGAGCTCACATTTCCCCCCGTTCTAATACACCTGTATCATGATTTTATGCACATGATTGGCTGATTAGATAAGTGCATGAAAGTGCAGGTGTACAGGTGTTCCTATTAAAGTGGATAGTGAGTGTAAATGAGAATAAATTAAAAAAAAAAAAAAAAAACCTTGCCAGTTCAAACACAGCCCAAAAAACTAGTCTTTGGGAAAAGCATGCACCTGGCAACCCTTTCCTATGAAGCTCCAAGCAACACACATGGCGCTAATCATCACCTGGTTTTGGAAGGCGAACCAAAATTTAGTGCAGAACTGGCTGCTGCTAAAAGCATAGCACGTCAAGTGGAATATGTAATTAGGCGCTCGCAACCCTTTTCGCGCTGACTTTCTTCTTTTTGTGCTAGAATTCTGTGTCTAGGCAAAGTTTTTTTGTGCAGAATGCAAGATCATGTCAGCTTTAACCACAATACATTTAATACATCTGGCTCGGGATGCATTACAGCTCACATACGGGCTACATCCAACCATGCAGGTGCTTTTATTTTGTGGTTTCCTTTTCTTGCTTCTGCTTCTCTTTCTGAGGAAAGAACGCAAGGATAAGTGTATGGATAGAGTCAACATCATAACAGATCTGCGTGGACTGATGCTGGCATTACACACTGAATCAGCTGAATCACTCCAGATGTATAGTGTAGGTGTTTTGTGTTGCATTGTACATGATGGAACCAACTAAATTGTCAAATGTCTCATTTGTACATCTTCTCTGAGAATTCAGCCATAATTATTTCACTTTCTGCAAAAATCACATTAGTAAATTGAACCTATCCCTGGATATTATTACTTAACTGACTTAATTTGTTTTTCTCTCTAGTTTTAAGCATTTATTTCTAGAAAGAAGAAAAAATGATGATCTGGCAACCAAATAAGAACAGTTTGTAATAAACTTGTAAATTGATCTGAGATAGCTAAAATAACATTTTCCAATTATTATTATTATTATTATTATTATTATTATTATTAACAATGTGTTTGTTGTCATTTTTATCTTTTTTTCTAATATAAAAAAATTATATTAGATGAGTACCACTCACAATATGGGGCCAAATCAATGGTCCAAGCTAGAAAAGTGCATGAAATGTAGTTTAGAAATGAATAAAAAATGTTTAGAAATGAATATACAAGAAGGAATATTCTACTTAAGATATTACAGATTAGTTTTTCCTTTCAGAGTGTGTGGTCAAAGTTAGTCTACTACAATGGCTATTGAGGTTACTTCCGGCACTGCAGTGAGTGGCAGCCTTTCCAGCAGCTCCATGTGTCTTGAAATGTAAATTTCCCATTGGGATGAATAAAGTATCTATCTATCTATCTATCTATCTATCTATCTATCTATCTATCTATCTATCTATCTATCTATCTATCTATCTATCTATCTATCTATCTATCTATCAATCTATCTATCTATCACTACTGCTACTAATAGAAGAAAAAGCAGTGGCCTTTAATATTGTTACATATATGTTACAGTACAGTGAAATTCACATTGGAAGTTGAGGTCAGAGGCCCTGGAGCAGAGAGGGTAAAGGGCCTTCTTCAGTTGTCCAACAGTGGCAGCTTGGTGGTGCTGGGGCTTGAACCCTGATCTACAACCCAGAGCCTTAACCACTTGAGCTACTACTACTACTACTACTACTACTTTGGAGTTACAGTGTACTTTCTCCGGCTGGTCACGACATCATTTACCTCAGATATCAACCACACTTCCAGTGGTCTCTGAATCATATCCTTTTCACACACACACACACACACACACACACACACACACACACACACACACACACACCCCTATTGCCTTGAGTCATATCTTACACATATTTTCGGGGCAGGCATGCACAGTGTGGAATATGTGGGCCACACACCCATTCTTGATGTGTAATGAAGCGCACACACACACACCAACCATGATCCTAGTCAGCACACCTCTCTTAATTTCGGATATAAATATTTCCGGCGTCTATTAAACTTTTCCTGGGGAACTCACCGATACCACTGATGACTCATGTTATGGCCCTGACACAGTGCCTTTCTGCTCCAGTCAACCATGTTGAAGAGAAAGGGAGTTAGGACTGGCTGTGCAGAAACACATACACACGTACACACACACACACATACACACGTACACACACACACACACACACGTTATTTCATTTCTCAGCTTCTCATCTGAATGCACCTGCCCAGATGTGTGAAACTGCACAAGTACTAAATAACTACAAAAGTGCCAAATTTTTCTTGCAACAAACTTGATGCTAAATATTCATTCATACTTAAATATTTATTCATTCTTCTTATGTAAGTCCTGAATCCTAGTTGCAGTAAATCTTGAGCTTAGCCCGGGTCATGATAAATCCTAGTTTGGGGGACGGAAGAAACCAGACAACCCAAAGGAAAGCCTCATGGGCATGGGAAGAACATGCAAAACTCCAAACAGACAATAAGCTAAAACCCTGGAGCTGTTGGGTGGCAATGCTAACCTGCTGTTTTTACACATGAACCCGCAGCCTTTTACACATGGATGTGTCAGTGTGGTTCCATTCCGTATTAATGACCTCCCAGGTATCATGTACAGGGCAATAAGAAGCTATGTTAGATCTGTTATCATGAAGGTCCTAACTTTTAATCATCTGCAACTTTTCTGGCGTAAAAGAACCTTGGCCCATTTTTTTCCCCCCCAGAGTCTTGAACACCCAGAAAACTTCAGTTGAACTAAATGCTCATAGAAGCGGAACATTCCGCTAACCTGGAATTTATTCAGTTGAAATATCGTAAATGTTATGAAATAAAAAGTGCACGAGAAGCAGAATCTACATTTGCTATACGTTCTGTCAGCCAGCCAGTTATTTCTCTCGCTAAAATGTCAAGCTATAATAAAATCTAATCATGTGTCATTACAAAAAGGTGACTGCAAACAGAGAAGGGTTGAACAGCCTGGAACACCCCTTATGAAGGTTAGAACACTAAACTATTGAAATAACCCCCAAAGAATGCTTTTTTTCAGAGAGTTCAGATGCTTTCTAGAGGCTCGGATGCAGCTGCTGAAATCCGGCATGTGTTATGTTAGACTCACTGGACAGGCATCTTTTACTCGAGCACTGTTAATATGCATCCAAATTCAATTAATTCTACTCTCTCTTTCTCTGTGTGTGTGTGTGTGATAACAGGATGATAGAAGCCGAGCGGTTCAGCAGTGGGCAAGGGTATAATGCGCTGGAATGTTCAGTATGTGCCTTCCCTCACTGATGGAGAAACAATAATAAAGCACTATTTCAAAACCCAGATCCAGATGGAAAGAAATTCTTAAACATCACAAAACCCACACACACACACACACACACACACAACACACACAAACACACACACATGTATTGATACATTGTGGAGGACACTTGTCAGAAATGTACTTTGTGGAGACCTTCCTTTCAAAAGGTTCTGTTTACACACACATGCAACACACACACACAGTGTGCTATACATTACTTAGACTTTATGTACACATATGCAAAGGTAATGTAAAAAGGGTCCCTGTCACTATGTCAGGCTCTGTGTGTGTGTGTGTGTGTTGTAAACAGAACCTTTCGAAAGGAAGGTCCCCTGACAGGTGTCCCCACAATGTCTAAAAACGTGTGTGTGTGTGTGTTGTAAACAGAACCTTTTGAAAGGAAGGTCCCCACAAAGTACATTTCTGACAAGTGTCCCTACAATGTCTAAAAATGTGTGTGTGTGTGTGTGTGTGTGTGTATGTGTGTGTGTGTGTGTGTGCATGTTGTAAACAGAACCTTTCAAAAGGAAGGTCCCCACAAAGTACATTTCTGACAGGTGTCCCTACAATGTCTAAAAACATGTGTGTCTGTGTGTGTGTTGTAAACAGAACCTTTTGATAGGTAGGTCTCCACAAAGTACATTTCTGACAGGTGTCCCTACAATGTCTAAAAACATGTGTGTCTGTGTGTGTGTGTGTGTGTTGTAAACAGAACCTTTTGATAGGAAGGTCTCCACAAAGTACATTTCTGACAGGTGTCCCCCACAATGTATAAAAACGTGTGTGTGTGTGTGTGTGTGTGTGTGTATGTGTGTGTATGTGTGTGTGTGCGTGTGTCTGCAGTTTAAGAGAAATCAGCTTTACTCATGAAGCCCATCCCACACAATGTCCTCAAAAGTTCAACACATCACATGTTCCTACCTCTGTGGGGACATTTGCTACCAACCAGGAAATAAAAACAGAATCATTTCTGTGGCGTTTAACTCAGTGCAGACAGACATAATGAGGGTTGTGTTTTGATGAACGTGAGTCAGACGTCTCAAAGAGTTGACGTGGACTTACAAAAACTATTGGTTTGGTTAAAATATCTTCAACTAGACAAATCAAATCACTACAAACAAGCTGGAAATGATTTCAGTATGAATTCACTTTTAAACCTTCTTCGTGGCAGAATATTAAGATAAACTGAACACTTAGCTAATTCACCCAGGCTCAAAGTGCAGCTGCTGCTAAAACTGACTAACGTGGCATTCAGGAAATGGAAAATGGGTAAAGTGGTAGTTATTACTGAGTTTAAATGGCTGAGGTCCTGTTTTCAGTGTCCTGTTCACTTTTAAAGTTTACTGAAACATTCAAAACTAAAGCAGAAGCATAGCTAGGAAATATTGCTAGCTACAACCAATGTTTCCAAATGTTTATTTGTGGTTAATGATATGTTTAACCACATCATATTTCATATTAACACTTCCCTTATTTTGTATAAT
Organism: Hemibagrus wyckioides; assembly: GCF_019097595.1. NCBI lineage: Eukaryota > Metazoa > Chordata > Actinopteri > Siluriformes > Bagridae > Hemibagrus > Hemibagrus wyckioides. The sequence continues at coordinate 11,812,578 of NC_080737.1, read as the reverse complement.
TACACAATAAACATCAAATTTATAGGAGAAGTCTCAAGTATCAGAGCCAGTAGAGTAGAGTAGAGTTTTCTGGACGGAGGAATCTTGAAGTTTCTGGTTTCTCAGTGTAAAGTGTGTGTGTGTGTGTGTGTGTGAAGAGTTGGAGCAGGAAATAAGTGCGTGAACTCAGCATGACGTTTTTTAAGGAAAATCTATTAATCATAATCGTAGTTTGTAGCATTTGGTCAAAACACAGGATAACCCGTTATCAGAAACACAGGAGACAGGCAGGGGTCATTACCAGGAAGTCAGACTATAGAAAATGGCAAAACGGAAAACAGGAAAACGTGGAAGAAATAAGGCTTAGAAATGCACGTACACACAGAACGAGACTTCTCAATAAAACTGAGAAACATAAATAAACTGACTAACCAGGGATTAAACAGGTAACAGGTGGGTACAATAAGAATGACACACATATGACAAAACAAGGGGAAGAGACAGGACCAGGAAGTGAATATAAACAATGTCACAATAAGAGCAAGTGCTAAGCACACAGTATAGACAAAAGCAGAGAGGAGAGACTGTGTTATGATTGTGATAAGTTGTGCATGGGAAAAATCTGAGAAAGGCTGATGAGAGAAAGTGATGTAACTGACAACATTCCACTACTTTATTGCTAACATTTATACAGTAAGTGCTGGTAAATTACTGTGTTATAAGAGGAATAACACACTTTGAGACACGCTGTCGCTGGAAAATAATCAGGTTCTGGATAGTAGCAGTAAAAGTAGTGCTCTATTCCACCAGCAGAATGGATATTGACTTATCAGACTTAATCGACTTGTTTTATGGCTGCAAGTTTGATATAAAATGAGTCAGGACTCTCTTTCACTGTCAGACATGTGTGTTTCCCTCTGTCCGATAAACTTACACAGAACTTTAGTGGTTGAAGATTTTAGATGCTTATGAACAAGCACTTGGGAATCTCAGTTTGGTTTGATAGCATTATGTAGTTTGAAGATATAAACATTTGTGTGAATAGAAACTAACCATTTTTGTTTTTTTGGAGCTCTCCTATGAAAATATCGCCCATGGTAGGCGAGAGAAAACAGAAATACTTTTGAAAAACTATTCATTCTGTGTTTACTTCCATATGAAACATTAAGCACTGTTGTTAAGTGTGACATGACAAAGACATTAAAACAGCAAAACAGGCGCAAATTCAATTTTTGGGCTTTTAATAAAAGAGTTAATACTCTGGTAGGATATCTGGTAGGAATCACTCTGGTAGGAAAACAAGATTAATCAAAATTCCCTCAATTCTATTAACTGATGTTTCTGAGTACTAAATGTTTACGAGGAATTATTTATCAATACTTTAGTCAGAAGTCATTGGGAATTTATCTAAGCTAGTAAATCAGTGTAATAGGTTGTTTCAGGGAAGTTATTATAAGGAGAAATCTCTGCTTATGTGTTACTGGTGTACATGGGTGACAAATTTTATTTACTTTTTAATTCAAGGACATTTAATTCTTAATTCTTAAGCATGTTCGCTGCTGATTTGAGTGGCAACGCTTCCAGTATTAAGTGTCTGTCACAGGCCTTCCTGAATAATGAAGAAATGAATGAATAAGTGAATTTTTCAGCTGCTTTTCTTCAGTCACTTTCAAATGTGTCTTTTTTGGTGGACACGTTGCCACTAAAATCTGCTATTGTTCTCTTTGAGAAGAAATTATCCATAGCCGTTTTATCTGCTCATTTTGTTTCCTCAAATGTTCATACAAAAACAATGGCAAACTAACATAGGAGATAAAAATATAACCTATTGCTTATTTTGCTCTGTTGCCCTATCAACATGGATATATACACTGACCAGGCATAACATTATAACCACCTGCCTAATATTGTGTTGGTCCCCCTTTTGCTGCCCAAACAGCCCTGACCTGTCCTTTCTTTCAGGACCAGCATTAACTTCTTCATCATGGGATCACACAGGCCAGCCTTCACTCCCCACATGCATCAATGAGCCTTGGCTGTCCATGACCCTGTCGCCGGTTCACCACTGTTCCTTCCTTGGACCACTTTTTGATAGGTACTGACCACTGCAGGCCAGGAACACCCCACAGGAGCTGCAGTTTTGGAGATGCTCTGATCCAGTGGTCTAGCCATCACAATTTGTCCCTTGTCAAACTTGCTCAAATCCTTACTCTTGCCCATTTTTCCTGCTTCTAACACATCAACATTGAGGACAAAATGTTCACTTGCTGCCTAATATATCACACCCACTAACAGGTGCCATGATGAGGAGATCATCAGTGTTATTCACTTCACCTCTCACTGCTCATAATGTTATGCCTGATGCAACTTGTTACACACTATTTTGACTGTTTTTAGCATGATTGGATTGTAGTTTTGTGACTATTTGGTGCCACAAACTCTAATCACCCAGTATTACTTCTAACACAGTTGCCCAGGGTCAGAAACAGCTTTGGTAAGATTTCCTCTCAGCTCTGACTACGTGTAAGATGAATATTCTAACAGTGTAACAGCTGTCATGTTGATGGTTAGCTTTAGAGCCTTAGTCAGTACGTGAGTTAGGATTAAACCCGTTTTTTTTTTTTTGTTCTTTTCTCAGTGACGTGTCTAAAATATTGTACGTGGAAGACATACGCCACAGATGCAGCTGACAGGGATGAGGCTAGAAAAAAAAAAACCTAGCTACTGTAAATAATGTTTTGATGATGTTCAGTAGATATAAATAGCTTGCAGTCACGCGCCTGTCTCTCCAGACATCTTCATTACCATATTTTTCACAGACATCACCAGGATGACTCTATCACTGCTGTTAGGATGCGTGTATGTGTCTGTTGAGGTGTGTGTGTGGGGGGGGGGTGGTTTTGGGGTGCTGTCTCGATGTGATGACTTCTTTAAGAGTGAAGGGAAGGAAAATGTTGAGAGCAAGCGAGGTGTGTGTGTGTGTGTGGCTGCTTGTATGTGTGTGTAGAGAGGGAGCGTAGTGTGTGTGTGTGTGGTTGAGAGGGAGTAAATGAGATGGTGCTGTCTCCTTGTGATGACTCCTTCAAGAGAGAAGAAAGGGAAATGTGGTGTGTGTGTGTGTGTGTGTGTGTGTGAGAGAGAGAGAGAGAGAGAGAGAGAGAGAGAGAGAGAGAGAGAAAACGAAGGAGAGTATATGTGATGGCACTCTTGAGGGGGTCTTCAGCATGACAGATCAGATAGAGGTCAGGAAAAGAAGACGGTGACGGCATAAAAAGATGGAAAGCCAGAAAACCAGCGGCTGTGTTCCAAACACTCAAAGCTCCTCCAGAGAAGCACACTTCATCAGTCATCATCCCTAGCCAGTGATCTGAATCATATTGGATTCAGGAGAGCATGTGGAAGATCTGACAACACCTGGACTGGGAAAAGCTGAAAGTAGAGAGCAGCGCTGCAGCATGCACACTTATTGAAGATTTATAGCTTCCTTGTTAGGCTTAAGGCAGCTGTTCTGGAAGAAAGGAACAAAGGGATTTGTGGGAAATGCGGTGTGATGGGTGTGGACGAGGTTGATGAAGTAGTTTCTTGCCTCAGCAAAAATCCCTGCAATATGAGAACGTGCCCTGTGTGAGGTGTAATATATTTTGCATCACTGTGTGTGTGTGAAATGGACAAATAGTTTTCCAGATCAATAATAGTAACAGCGATCGGTATTCTGCCCAAATAACCCCAATTCACTCTCACTTCCTGTTCCTTTTCCTCTTCCTCCCCCCACCATTTCCTCGTCTATTCTTACAAGCAAGCAGCCTTTCCTTTTACACTAATTTCCTCAGCGTCGCTCACTCTCTTCTCCTCCGTGATCTCTTCATATCTATTCTCTGTCTTGTTTTACTCTATAAACTGTAACATCCACCATCTACTTTATCTCTCTCTGTCTTCCTCTTCCATTTTGTTTCTTTCATTTCTTTTTCAATTTCCTTGGGAAAACTTCCACATCTGTTAAACCTCCTGCTTTCTACACCTCTTTTCTTTTTCCTTCTATATCTTAATTCCTCCATACTTCTCTTCTCATGTCATTTCCTTCTTCTCAGGTTTTTCCGTCTTCTTACAATTTCCTCTCCTAATTTTTCCTCTTAACCCCTTATCATCTACCTCTAGATTTCTCCATGTCATCCACCCCCTCTACCTTCCTTACCTTTTTTCTGCTTTTTCCACTAATTTCCTCTAATTTCCTTCCTCTATTCTCCCTTCTGCCATTCAAATCCTCCCCATTTCCTCCCTTTTTCTGCTGTCTTTTTTCTTCTATTTTCTCTTGTACCTTGCTTCAATGCTCTGTTCTTCATCTTTTTCTTCTTCTATTCATACTTCCTCTTTTCTCTGCCTGCCTGTATTCATCCCTTTCTTGTACCTCAATTTTATCTTCTTTTTTTTCTCTCTTGCTTTTCAATTTTGGAAATGGCAATTCCTACCTCTCATTTCCTCAATTTCCCTCCACCTTTTTGTTCTCTTCTTCCTCTTCCTTTCTTTCCACTTCCTCCTCTTTTTATCCCATAAGAAGCTTTTTATTCTAGCTCCCATTTTTTTCCATGTATCTATTCCTCTGATTCTTCTCTAACTATTTCCCCTGTTTCTTTCTATATCCTGTTTGAAATCCTTCGCTCTACTTTTAATTTCCTCCATCTCTCTCTCTCTCTCTCTCTCTCTCTCTCTCTCTCTCTCTCACATTGCCCTCGCCTTGCTGCAGTGCTCTGTGATTGGTTGAAAATGCAACTCGAACCACTTTAACTCCAGCCCATTGGCTGTCATTCTGACTCAGCATGAGCGCCGAGGTGTGATGTGAACGTGCCCTGTCTCCGTCTCTTCCCAAGGGGTGTGAAGAAGACACAGTGGGCATGTCTTCCTAGGCGAGTCCCAGGATGACCGGGAGCTTATCCTGGTGCCTTAAAGATTAAGGCATATTCGATCAGGCATTTGATCGCAAGCAGCTGGATCACAGTCAGACGTGAGACTGAGAGACTGCTGAGCAAGAGTGCTGAGTCATGGTTTCTAGTTAAGACTTTCTCTCTCTCTCTCTCTAACTCTCTCTCTCTCACCTACCACATGGTGTCCCAAAAAGTTTTCAGTGAATGAGCTCAACTTCTAAATGTTAGAATAGCTGAAATGCCATTGTCAGCTTATGTAGCTATGTGACTCTTTATTCTTTCAATTTGTTTATTTATTCATTTATTTGTTGTATTTTTTAGACAACCTTTATAAGGCATCCATTTTGGTGTATGTATAGTACAGCTTTGGCAACACTTCGAACTCATTTGATATCGAGTCCACTGTTACATGTTAGCTAGAATGTCCTCAAAGCTCTCAGGTAAAGTCAGACACCAAGACACCATGCCTCAGTTGGTAATTCCCAGTTCCAAAAGTGAGTTCCAGTGAATCTTAGAACCACTAAGCTACAACTACTGAGCCCTTGAGCAAGGCCCTTTACCCCAAACTGTATAAATGAGATAAATGTAAGTCTCTCTGGATAAGAGCATCTGCCTAATTCCATAAATGCAAGTAAATATTTAGATTTTTAGCTGTTTACTTGAATATAGACAAGTGATAATCACATTTTTTAATAATTTCACGTTAGTGAAGTCAGTTACTCTTGGTGTTGCTAATAAAAAAAGGACAGATCTTAGCAGCAGCTTTACACAAATACAAAGCATGCATCCGAATACAGGGGAAAGATAAACCCTCATCTTGATCTAAAGCTTACAAGCTATTCTGCTCAATTTTATAGCACAAAAATGCAAGAACAGCTGTATATTTTAACCTCATTCCCAAAACCTTTGCATTAGTATCATATAAGCATTTTGCCTTAGTTGCCTTGTGAGAATTTTCCGACGTGAGACGACTGTGATAACGGGTTACAATGCTTCATTATTCGCACTCTGCAACAAAGTGCCCCAGAGCTCCTAAAATCCAGAGTGGGGTGTGGTCTTTGAAAAAAAAAATCCCTGCACACAATAAGATGACAAAGCAAATTCTCATCCACACACACACACAAACACACACACACACACACATATTTGCCCAGCTATATCCGGCTGAGTCATAAGTTTGAACTGCAATGAGTTGGTGGTAACCACTCCTTATTTTCACCCCTTCCTGTCCTCCTAACACACTTTTTGCTGGGTCATGTTTGAAAACACACACACACACGCACACACACACACACCCGCACACACACACACAAAAACGATGCCGATGTGCCAGTCTGCCACCTGCAGATTTGCAAGGGTACTGCTTTCCATCATAAACATAAACTACTCACCATAAAGACTGATATGGTCTGTGCTTTATGAATCCTGGGAATCCCTGTGCTGGTATCTGTAAGACACACACACACAAACACACACACACACAAATATTTAATTCTTTAATCCTCAAAACTAACAGATGATATTTGAAATGACGAAAAAAATGCATTATTTTATTTAATATTATAAATACAATTTATTTGTATTCATTTTAATACATTTATATCTTTAAAATGACTTAATTGAAATTGTAATTGTATTCTATTTGCTTTCATTTTCTATTTTTCAATAAACGGCAAATGAAATTGGCTTAAACCAATTAGTTGCTCCAGGAATTTTCTGGAGGATGTTTCACATTTTTGTGTGTTACTAGTTAACTAGTTGAATTGGAGAAGTTCTACAATTCTTCTCTACCAGTTAAGACAAATAAATTATTACTTTCCATGATAGCTGTACACGTTTGATATACGTGAATTGAAGACGGCTTTGGCTGAATGCGCGTTGTGATGATGTCACATGAGACATTTCTTCTAAAAATCTGTGTTCAATTACAATAAAATGAACTGAAAAACTTTTCCTTTTCTGTGATCGCAAAATCATGAAATCTCGGAGGGACTAAATATATATTGTAGTATACGTTTATTTACAATGACAATAACGACAAAGAATCCTTAAACAAATGTATCTTCAGTATAGCCATATAAGACGTTCAGGCGTCGATACTATTACTCCAACCCATAAATTAGCCCTGCCCACAAATCCACCCCAGCACTCCATTTTGTTTATTTGCATTTCATGATGCTTTAAGGGTCAGGTGTACATTAGGATTCAACGTGGTTCGGCTGCAAAATGTCACGTCTCCCGGTGAATCCGAAATGAACGTTCGGTTTCCTACGTCTGTAGCCTGCTGAGTGCACTTATCATGATGTGCAAACTGTGGTTAAAAACCGTGTGTTAAGTGGTGGAAATAGTGGACCACAGAACTATCCAAGAGCTCTAAATGAGAAATGAGGAACTGCAGTTGAATTATCTGAATTAATACTTAAATAGAAACTAACGATGAGTTAAGACATGTAGTAATCATGAATTAATGAAGGGCTAACCTTACCTAAGAATTTATGCGTGAATACCAACCACCTTAAGTACATTTTAGTGCATGTTTGTTGGTTAATATATGAATTGACATGTAGACTAAAACCCTAGAATAAAATCTTACAGAACAATGGGGTTTAAATCTTAATAGATAATATTTTCAGCTAGATGAATAAATGTTACTGTATTCATTTCACCCTCGTGGGTAAAGGAGCCGAGACCCGGGCTCGAGACAAGCAGAGCATGTACTAGTACTACAGTGGGATTTGAAGAGAAATGGATGGAGTGTGATTCAAAACAGGTCTGTCTTTGTATGTTCAATAATGAGGATCAGTGTGAATTATGAAAATAATCCAACACCATCCAATGATATTTATGTATGGAGCAGCATTATACAGTATAACCAATTATTTAATTCATATTCTTACTTATTCTTACTTACTCTGACTAGGAAACATGTATTAACGTGCTTAATGTGCTTACTTTTCACACATGAATTAATAAGACTCCAAGTTAAGGTTAGCTCTTCATAGGTTTATGCTTTGTACATTCCTTAATTTATTATAACTCATATGTAAGTAAGTATTATGTCAGGAATTAACGAAGGATTATTCATGCACTGTTATTATAAAGTGTCCCAGTGCTACAGGAACACCATGCAACCAGGAAACCTTGCCTTTAAAGCTCTGAGTAACCCACATGGCCCTAATTTACACCTTATTTTAGGAGGCAGACAAAATCACACACAAAACTGGCTTCTGCCCAGTACATCAACCGAAAGATATAATCAGCAACATCCCATTTTTCTGTCACATTTTGAGCAGAGATCCCATAATATATATATATATATATATATATATATATATATATATATATATATATATATATATATAAAACAGTGAAATGCATATCTTGAGTATTGGCACATATATGGTGCTAAAATTGCATGTTTAGGCTTGTACACCAGTTTCATCCACCTCACACAGTGTTTCATTCATGCCGAATGTGGTGTAATTACCGTGCAAAAACCAGGTGCAAACAGCTTGTACATCTGGCCTGTTTGTACCCCACTTAACAGAGGGGGTTGGATCATGAGAGGAAAAGAAAAGCTTATTATTATGTTCATTGCAATGGTACTTCACATCACAAAAGGATCAGAAATAATATAAGCTGCTCCTTTAAATGAATAAAAACTAATGAACTTGTTAAATGAATGAGTTACTATTGTTGGGTCACAAAAACAAATGATTTAACAATTCTTTATAAACCAGTAGTTTCTTAGTTACTTTCACATATATTTGTGTGCTATAGTTTTTTTTTTAATAGTCATAAAATATATGTGCATACAAGTACTAGTCATTTATAATACTATTTTGTAATCATAAACCCTTTCATCAGGTAAATCTACTGTTTGAGCCTTATCTGTAAACAGTTACTGACTGTGTTGCTGTGCCCAGTTTTTTGGTTATCCACTGTGTGGGTTTACAGATAGAACTCATTTATTTCATACACAAGTTGTGTTCATCAACAGTCTTTATCAGTCTTAGATTCTAATCAGAGAACCACTGCTGAGGGTTAGACCCCACTAATCACCATTCTTCCTGATAGCCAATCACTAATCACTATTGTTCCTGATAAGCAATCACTAATCACTAATGTTCATGATAGCCAATCTTATCACTATTGTTCCCGATAGCCAATGACCAATCACTATTGTTCCTTAAAACCAATCACTAATCACTATTGTCCCCGATAGCCAATCTCTAATCACAATTGTTCCCAATAGCCAATGACTTATCACTATTGTCCCCGATAGCCAATCACTAATCACTATTGTTCCCGATAGCCAATCACAAATCACTATTGTTCCTAATAGCCAATCACTAATCACTATTGTTCCTGATAGCTAATGACTAATCACTATTGTTCCCAGATAGCCAATCACTAATCACTATTGTTCCAGATAGCCAATTACTAATCACTATTGTTCCTGATAGCCAATCTCTAATCACAATTGTTCCCAATAGCCAATGACTTATCACTATTGTCCCCGATAGCCAATCACTAATCACTATTGTTCCTGATAGCCAATCTCTAATCGCTATTGTTCCTGATAGCCAATGACTAATCACTATTGTCCCCGATAGCCAATCACTAATCACTATTGTTCCAGATAGCCAATGACTTATCACTATTGTCCCCGATAGCCAATCACTAATCACTATTGTTCCTGATAGCCAATCTCTAATCACAATTGTTCCCAATAGACAATGACTTATCACTATTGTCCCCGATAGCCAATCACTAATCACTATTGTTCCTGATAGCCAATCTCTAATCACAATTGTTCCCGATAGACAATGACTTATCACTATTGTCCCCGATAGCCAATTACTAATCACTATTGTTCCAGATAGCCAATGACTTATCACTATTGTCCCCGATAGCCAATCACTAATCACTATTGTTCCCGATAGCCAATCACTAATCACTATTGTTCCTGATAGCCAATCTCTAATCACAATTGTTCCCAATAGCCAATGACTTATCACTATTGTCCCCGATAGCCAATCACTAATCACTATTGTTCCCGATAGCCAATCACAAATCACTATTGTTCCTGATAGCCAATCTCTAATCACTATTGTTCCTGATAGCCAATGACTAATCACTATTGTCCCCGACAGCCAATCACTAATCACTATTGTTCCAGATAGCCAATGACTTATCACTATTGTCCCCGATAGCCAATCACTAATCACTATTGTCCCCGATTGCCAATCACTAATCACTATTGTTCCCGATAGCCAATGACTAATCACTATTGTTCCCAGATAGCCAATCACTAATCGCTATTGTTCCAAATAGCCAATTACTAATCACTATTGTTCCTGATAGCAAATGACTAATCACTATTGTTCCAGATAGCCAATCACTAATCACTATTGTTCCAGATAGCCAATCACTAATCACTATTGTTCCCGATAGCCAATGACTTATCACTATTGTCCCTGATAGCCAATCACTAATCACTATTGTTCCCGATAGCCAATGACTTATCACTATTGTCCCCGATAGCCAATCACTAATCACTATTGTTCCCGATAGCCAATCACAAATCACTATTGTTCCTGATAGCCAATCTCTAATCACTATTGTTCCTGATAGCCAATGACTAATCACTATTGTTCCCAGATAGCCAATCACTAATCACTATTGTTCCAGATAGCCAATTAATAATCACTATTGTTCCTGATAGCCAATCTCTAATCACAATTGTTCCCGATAGCCAATGACTTATCACTATTGTCCCCGATAGCCAATCACTAATCACTATTGTTCCTGATAGCCAATGACTTATCACTATTGTCCCCGATAGCCAATCACTAATCGCTATTGTTCCAAATAGCCAATTACTAATCACTATTGTTCCTGATAGCAAATGACTAATCACTATTGTTCCAGATAGCCAATCACTAATCACTATTGTTCCAGATAGCCAATGACTTATCACTATTGTCCCCGATAGCCAATCACTAATCACTATTGTTCCCGATAGCCAATGACTTATCACTATTGTCCCTGATAGCCAATCACTAATCACTATTGTTCCCGATAGCCAATGACTTATCACTATTGTCCCCGATAGCCAATCACTAATCACTTTTGTTCCCGATAGCCAATCACAAATCACTATTGTTCCTGATAGCCAATCTCTAATCACTATTGTTCCTGATAGCCAATGACTAATCACTATTGTTCCCAGATAGCCAATCACTAATCACTATTGTTCCAGATAGCCAATTACTAATCACTATTGTTCCTGATAGCCAATGACTAATCACTATTGTTCCCAGATAGCCAATCACTAATCACTATTGTTCCAGATAGCCAATTACTAATCACTATTGTTCCTGATAGCCAATGACTAATCACTATTGTTCCCAGATAGCCAATCTCTAATCACTATTGTTCCCAATAGCCAATGACTTATCACTATTGTCCCCGCTAGCCAATCACTAATCACTATTGTTCCCGATAGCCAATCACAAATCACTATTGTTCCTGATAGCCAATCTCTAATCACTATTGTTCCTGATAGCCAATGACTAATCACTATTGTCCCCGATAGCCAATCACTAATCACTATTGTTCCAGATAGCCAATGACTTATCACTATTGTCCCCGATAGCCAATCACTAATCACTATTGTTCCTGATAGCCAATCTCTAATCACAATTGTTCCCAATAGCCAATGACTTATCATTATTGTCCCCGATAGCCAATCACAAATCACTATTGTTCCTGATAGCCAATGTCTAATCACAATTGTTCCCAATAGCCAATGACTTATCACTATTGTCCCCGATAGCCAATCACTAATCACTATTGTTCCCGATAGCCAATCACAAATCACTATTGTTCCTGATAGCCAATCTCTAATCACTATTGTTCCTGATAGCCAATGACTAATCACTATTGTCCCCGATAGCCAATCACTAATCACTATTGTTCCAGATAGCCAATGACTTATCACTACTGTCCCCGATAGCCAATCACTAATCACTATTGTTCCCGATAGCCAATCACAAATCACTATTGTTCCTGATAGCCAATCTCTAATCACTATTGTTCCTGATAGCCAATGACTAATCACTATTGTCCCCGATAGCCAATCACTAATCACAATTGTTCCCAATAGCCAATCACAAATCACTATTGTCCCCGATAGCCAATCACTAATCACTATTGTTCCCGATAGCCAATCACTAATCACTATTGTTCCTGATAGCCAATCTCTAATCACAATTGTTCCCAATAGCCAATGACTTATCACTATTGTCCCCAATAGCCAATCACTAATCACTATTGTTCCCAGATAGCCAATCACTAATCACTATTGTTCCAGATAGCCAATTAATAATCACTATTGTTCCTGATAGACAATCACTAATCACTATTGTTCCCAGATAGCCAATTACTAATCACTATTGTTCCCAGATAGCCAATCACTAATCACTATTGTTCCAGATAGCCAATTACTAATCACTATTGTTCCTGATAGACAATCACTAATCACTATTGTTCCCAGATAGCCAATCACTAATCACTATTGTTCCTAGATAGCCAATCACTAATCACTATTGTTCCAGATAGCCAATTACTAATCACTATTGTTCCCAGATAGCCAATCACTAATCACTATTGTTCCAGATAGCCAATTACTAATCACTATTGTTCCTGATAGCCAATCACTAATCACTATTGTTTCCGATAGCCAATCACTAATCACCAGTCTTCCCGATAGCCAATCACTAATCACCAGTCTTCCTGATAGCCAATCACTAATCACCAGTGTTCCCAATGACTAATCACTAATCACTATTGTTCCTGATAGCCAATAACTAATCACCATTCTTCCTGACAGCCAATCACCCTTGTTCCCAATAGCCAATCACCAGTGTTGCCAAGAGCCAAATAACAATCAACATTTTTCTTTACTACTGATCACTAAACATCATTGTTAACAACAATCAATCACTTTTATTCCCAGTGTCTAATCAGTAATCACCAGTGATCCTTAAAACCAATCGCTGATCGCTATTGTTCCAGAAAACCAATAACTGAAGGCCATTGCACCTAAAAACCAATCACTGAAGACCATTATTCCCAGTGTTCTTAAAAACCCATTACCGATCACCAATCTCCCCATCGTCCAATCACGGACCACAATTGTTCCCAAGCACCAATCAATTATTACCATTGTTCTCAAAACACTATCGCTGATCATCATTGTTTCCAACAACCAATCACTATTCTGTGTCTTTTTGTCTGCATTTCTGATAGAATACATAAAAGACAACAAGACCAAAGACACCTAAGTTTTCCATCTGATGAATCTTCAGACAGTCTTTCCTCTTCATGTAGCACACGTTGAAATGCTCTGACAATTTCATTAACATGCAAATGAGCCTATGACATTATCCGGTAACTTTGGTTATAAAACCTGCAGCAACACTGTGGTGTAGTGGTCATCTAGGTGTACCTGACCACATGGTCATAGGTGTGCATCAGTAAACTCCAACTCAGTGTATATACTAAGTGTTCGATCTTTTTCTAAAGTACAATCACACAGAAAATAGCTGAAAAGCCAGCGAGTGTGTATGTGAGGACATTGTGGCAGAGGAGACAGGCGAGGAGACAGACACCGCAGTGACGTCTGATATTAGAGAGCGCACAGCAGCACGGTAATCTGTGGTTTCGCAGCATCTCTTGCTCTCTCATTCCTGTCGTCTATAACCGTCAATTCTCTGACGCTTTTTGATTATTTTCTTATTTACGTGCGTGAATATGTGTGAGGGTCTTTCACTCTTTATCGCCAGCTTTATTATTCCTCTGTCTCTATCGCGCTCTCTCTGATGGAGGGAGGGAAGGCATATCTGCAATGGTTGCCATGGCACCAGACAGCTCTGTTTCTGTCAGTGTACATGAGTAAACGTGTGTGTGTGTGTGTGTGTGTCTACTACTCCATGAATTTGTGAGACAGCGTGATTACATGTGCTAGCCTGCCATTCAGCTGCCGTCTCGTTAACGGGCTGGCTTCGGCGAGCTAATTAACACGCTGTCCATTCATTCAGACAGCCACAAACAGCCGATAGGTAATTAAAGGCCGTCTGAAAATGACACGTTTACGCAGACTGGCAAGCTGTGTGTGTGTATGTGTGTGTGTACACAACACGGAGCACTGTGTGGCTTGCTTGTTAAATTATCTGATAGAGATGGATCACAGTGATCAATTTGAGTGTGTGTGTGTGTGTGTGTGTGTGTGTGTGTGTGTGTGAGTGTGTGTGTGCACGACTGACTGTTGGACACATTTTCATTCTTTACTGTGCCACAGTTCTTAAGCATGTGCTACAAAGAGAGCAATTCTGACCAAACGCTTCAGGGTTCAGCATAACAAAGCATTCTGCAGCATCAAGTTTAGGAGTGATATGATCTAGCAGCATGGCTAGAAACTGTAATGAGCAAATTATAATAGATTTACAGCATAGTAGCATCTATCTATCTATCTATCTATCTATCTATCTATCTATCTATCTATCTATCTATCTATCTATCTATCTATCTATCTATCTATCTATCTATCTATCTATAAAAATGATATTTTTTAAATACATGTAGTTGCATGTAATTAGTAATAATACCAATACCAGCAATGGTGGATTACTTGATTTTGGAGGGAAAAAAGTAGAATTTAATCCAAACCTGTAACAAATAGAAATATTGGTATAGAAGAATGCCGATCTTTACATTTATGAACAACCTTGATTATTTTTTATAGTTACAATTTACAACAAATATTATTTATTTATTTATTTATTTATTTATTTATTTATTTATTTAAACTGTTTACAATATTTGTGTCAAAGCAATTTTTGTCACCTTTTTAGCTTAGTATTTTTTAGTCTTTTATTTTTAACTTAAAAGTAAAAAATAAATAAAAAATACAGGACAAAAAATAAAAGTAAAAAAATTGTTTTTAAAAGAAAAAAAAATCTGATTGTTTTTAGTATCAGTTATATGATACTCAAGGTTTCGGTATCAGAAAAGAAAAATTATTTTTAATTTTTTTATTTAATTTTGATCTATCTATCTATCTATCTATCTATCTATCTATCTATCTGTCTGTCTGTCTGTCTGTCTGTCTGTCTGTCTGTCTATCTATCTATCTATCTATCTATCTGTCAGTCTGTCTGTCTGTCTGTCTGTCAGTCAGTTTTAGTTTAAAAACATCATTTCATTTCATGATTCATTCTTTATCATGCCTTTGTCTCTCAGTAGTGAAGGTGTTATGTTTTCAGGTAGTCCATGCACCGGTCCATCTGAGATTCTCTTTGGCGTGATATGGTTGACTATCTATAGAATTCATGTGAAATGATAATCATAACCAGCGGATGAATTAATTCGCTTGCAAATCTGATCTAAACAGGGTGAGTGTCCCAGCAAGGTCAAATGTCCGTAAGCGGTGGTTCATAGCTTCCTAGAATAGAATGTATGGGAAATACGCTATGCAAACTGACAAACCGTAAAACTCTTTCTGTGTTTGATAAACTCCGCCTTTCCTTCTGACTGTTTCAAAGCTCTGACACTGGAGACTCCTTACACAAATGCTCCCTAACCTTTCATACGGATCGTCCACTACTACGGAAGTCCCTGTGTAAGTTGTTACCATGGAAACAATGTTGTATAGGCTGAATATATTGTGAGAGCATTAGAAAATTCAACACCTTCTTATCATCCACATTAACAAATTTAACAGCATTTCGTTCTACTTTGTATTATTGTGTGTGTGTGTGTGTGTTTTCCTTTGGATTTGACTATAGATGTTTGTTGAGTAGCCCTGATTCTCCTGCTCTCTTAAAATGACATCATAGTCAAGATCTACTGATGATCTGTCTGTTAAAATATATCATTATGGTGCTGGACAGGTTTAGTGCCACACTATAATAAGGAAATTGTTATTAGCAGTAAGTTATACTTGTATAAATATATATATATATATGTGACAAATAAATTCCAGTTTTTAAAACTAAAATAGCAGGAAAAAAAATCTATTTTTTTGCAAAATCTTTCTTCTATTTCTTTTCTTCCACCTCCCCTCCACTCACGCACACACACACACACTCACACACACTCACACACACACCAGAAGGGAGCAGCATTGCGCTGGAGGGGAAAGTTTCAGTCGTGATCAGGGATCAGAACACACACCTTTATCTTTCCACACCCTCAAGGCTGGAGGGCTCAGTGTATAAGATACTTCTGACATGTTGCATGTGAGAGTGTGTGTGTGTGTGTGTGTGTGTGTGGTGGTATGATGATACACACACTTATATGCTGACTGGATTGTCACTGTGTCATTTTCCTCACAAATGTTTTTTTTTAAGTTTTAGTATGTAGGTATAGCAATGTCTAAGTAGAGATGTGTGTGTGTGTGTGTGTGTAGGGGGGTATTGGGTACCGGGGGGCGGGGGGGGGGGGGGGGGGGGGGGGGGGGTTTATACAGTGTTGTGTGTGTTGAAGGAGAACCACTTCGCTTAGTTAAACAAAGGGCCTCAGAACAGGCATGCAAGACAAACACACTTCCCTGAGAAAACACGCATGCAGTTACACTGTAACCCATCCTGGGTAAATTCTTTTCTTCTGGGCATGCACACACACACACACACACACATACAGTGATGTGAATGTGGCAAGCCTGCAGGGCAGTAAGGCAAGACTTTGATGATCTGATTGTTTTGTCAAAGGTTGTACAGATCATTTAATCTATCTATCTATCTATCTATCTATCTATCTATCTATCTATCTATCTATCTATCTATCTATCTATCTATCTATCTATCTATCTATCTATCTATCTATCTCTCTCTCTCTGCCTGTCTGTTTGTCTATCTATCTCTCTATCTCTATCTCTATCTCTATCTCTTTCTGTCTGTCTGTCTGTCTCTATCTATCTATCTATCTATCTATCTATCTATCTATCTATCTATCTATCTATCTATCTCTCTCTCTCTCTCTCTCTCTCTCTGTCTATCTCTCTCTCTATCTCTATCTCTATCTCTCTCTGTCTGTCTGTCTGTCTATCTATCTATCTATCTATCTATCTATCTATCTATCTATCTATCTATCTATCTATCTATCTATCTATCTATCTATCTATCTAATTGTAGCACTTTCTTAAGCTCGAAAGTGTTAACATGGCTAAAACTCTCTCGTTTATGGTGAAAATTAAATTCAAATGAAAAAAAAAATGTCACTCATCTAAATTATTTAAATTGTAATGAAAATTCGATATATTGGCTGAAAAAAGACGCTGCTCTACCCCAGGCATGTGCACACAACCAGTGATGAAGGATGAAAACTGTGTGTGCTTTATTGCCTTCATAAAAGCGAGCACTTTTTGTTGTTATTACTAGTTATGATGGGAAAAACTTCATGAATAAACTCGTCATCAAGGGTGATGGTGATCAGGCATGAGTTTAGCAGTTTAGTAGAAGAAGAAGAAGAAGAAGAACTGAGGGCATGAAGCCTTTGTTATCGCCACACATACATTACAGCACAGTGGAACTCTTTTCTTCGCATATCCCAGCTGAGGAAGTCACAAAGTTTAGCAGTTGAGCAAAAGAACCCCAGGGTAATGTGTAAGGACCAGAGGACTCTTGCATGGAATAATGTAAACGTCCATGAGTCCACCATCAGGCAAACACTGAACAAGAACTACTCTCCACTGCTGCTTGTCTGAACTCAAGACCACAAGGATAAGCCAGAAGCCTTTTGGAAGAATGTTCTAATGAAACCAAAATAGAAGTTTTTGATTTAGCTCTTTTTACCAGAGGCCAAAAAATGGAATTTCTGCCTGTTTTGGGGTGCCCATGTTCAGCATTGAAGTATTCCATCTTTACCTAGTCTACTTGGGGCAATATATTCATAAAAATGTTTCTGCTCTCTGTGATGCCCCAAGTACTTGTTCATAAGCATAGAAAATGTGAAGGTGTTATCTTTAACCACTAAAATTCTGTGTAAGGTTATCCCAACAAAGGGAAAAACACACGTCTCACAACAGCGTCCTGACTAAATTTACATCTGACTTCCAGTGATAAAATAATTCATTTTTTTACACTGATTTAAAATGTCTGATAAGTCGAGTTCCGGTGGAATGTAACACCAATGAACTGGTAAAAGGGTTAAATGAAAAGCATTAGTTGTTGAAGAAAGGACATCATGTCAACATGTACATTATTCTCTGTCCAGAGTCACTGAAATGAGGATGAGGTTCCCTTCTGAGTCTGGTTCCTCTCAAGGTTTCTTCGTCATATCATCTCAGGAAGTTTTTCCTTGCCTCAGGCTTGCTCATTAGGGATAAATGTTAGGGATAAATAGTAACTTAACTTTAAACATTATATTTTTTCTATGTTTCTATACTTCGGTAAAGCTGCTTTGAGACAATGTCCATTGTTACAACTAAATTGAATTGAATTGAATTGAATTAGGGTTGGCCAAACACATCAAACACAGCATTCCAACTTAAACCTCCTCACAATCGTGGTAGTAGTATCATGGATTGTGACTTCTGTGCTGCCTCGTGTATCAGGCATATGGTTTTCCATTATTAATGGATCTATTGGACTGTGGACTGTAGCAGTAAATTCGACATGTCAGGGTATGTATCTGTTTATGATTTGAAGCTTAAATATAAGTGAGCGAGACAACAATCCTAAGCTTACCCTAAGCAACCAAACAAATTATTTAAAGCCGAAGAAATTTCGAAGTTAACCCCGATAGAAATGCTGTGGAAGGACCTAAAAAGAGCAGTTCATGCAGGGATTCCCAACAACATCAGTGAGTTAACGCAGTTTTTAGGAAAATCCAATATTCCTCTAAACCGTTAAGCAGGACTGAACACCAGTGACCCGAAACATTTGGTTGAAGTTATTGCTGCTGAAGGGAATTACAATACTTGCTGAACGCCAAGCTTCACTTGCTTTTTTTTCCAATCAAGTTATATTTTCGTTTAATCAGGTACTCTTTATCTAGTTGTAGAACTTAGATGAAGATCTGTTCAAATTTCTGGTCACATTTATACTGAAATACAGAAAATGGTGAAGCACTTCACAAACTTTCTAGCAGGATTGGAAGTTTTTCCACAGAATACTGCCAAACATGCCAAACAGGCACACGGAAATTAGTCTGGCCCTGAGAACGTGTTTGATAAAAATAGCACTCTTAAACCGAAAGAGAATGAAATGTGCCAAATGGTATGTTTCCTGCCTAAAAGAAACCTCATTAGCATATCTCCCTCACACCTCTGGGGTTGGGGTTTTCAATTCTCACCTCCACCCTGAGTGTGTGTGTGGAGTTTGCATGTTCTCCCTATACTTCAGAGGTTTCCTCTCGGGACTCAGGTTTCCTTCCCCAGTCCAAAGACGTGTGCTGTACGCTGATTGCCATCTCAAGCTCGTTTGGGGTGTGTGTGATGAGTTGGCACCCTGTCAGGTAATGCTCTACCATGTTCAAGGCTCCCAACATCCCTCGTGTAGGATAATCGGTACAGAACACATTTAGACACCAACTTATTTCAAATATTAGTTTTAAATTTCATCGTATAAAATTAAATATAATGCATGGTACGTAAAAAGTTTTTTAAGGGTTTTGTTCATGTGCAAATATATCCTCGCCCTCTCTGATTGTACATCATGGGAAAACACAGCACGAGCCGGGTTGCCAGGTTTACACAATAGTTTTGCAAAAATGCTGAAGCTGTGAAAAAGTGAGTTTATTGAAGGCATTTCTGGGCTGATTCAAGAACATGTTGTATGAAGTTAGATTTAGATACAGACTGTGTAGATATATCTACAATACACAGAACCAGTTCTGTTTAGAAAAGGCATGAGTTCTTCTTCTTTCTTTTTTTTTTTTCAGATTTTAAGATAACAAAATGTGTTTGTCTAATGTCGAAACACATGATTAGGCATGTGTGGATGGATGAGTGTGTCACTGTTTTTAAAAAAATCTGTCAGTATTGCAGGAGGTGAAAGCTGGGGCAATGGTAAACCTTTCCAATTTTAATGACAAAAAGTTTCATTATCACTAATTATAACTAATATCAATAAAACCATCTCTGGGCTCTCAGAGTGGAGCTAGCAATAATTAATAATATATACTATTTAAAGTTTTAGTTTGTGTAGGTAGCGCAATATTTAAGTAGAACTTAAGTTATACCTCTGTGTGTGTGTGTGTGTGTGTGTGTATGTAGGAGGGGTATTAGGTTTCAGGTGGGGTTTATATGTAGTTGTGTGTGTTGGAGGGGAATCTCCTTGCTTAGTTAAACAAAGGGCTTCGGCACAGAATTTGATAATATCAGTAAAATACAGTTGCTTGGATAGATAGCAATCTAGCTAGATGTTTTCCCTTTCTAGCTAGCTATCCATCTGTGTATTTGTCCGTGCTCGACAATTTCCAAATCAATGCCCATCATTTAAAAAGACGACTCAGAAATCTGCCACTACGCCGTCATGGCTACATTAGTGATCCTGAACAGATGGTCACTGCTTTTTTTCAGATAGCTTAGAACATTCTGGATGTACGTAATGTTTCTGTTTGCTGCATATACGTCTAAACTGTCTTCATATAAATTCTCCTCTTGCCACAGCATATGTTTGGAGGATTTCCTTTGACTTCATTCTGACTATTTGGTTTAGAAGTGACCTCGGTGACCACGGACTGTTTTTAAATCAGCCCCAAAATGCCATCAGCTGTTTATAGCATCAGCCTTGATCCAAATCTAGCACACTATAGTGTAAACTTGGCGACTCTTCCGCGCCAGAGTTGATGAGAGGACGAGCACTATTAGCATATGAACAACAATTAAGTTCTATATTTCACTTATTTATATTTAACATTTAGGTTTAACATTTCTATGTACAGGAATACATTAAGATTTAATATTTAACATTTACTTTGACACTAATACTTCAAACTATTGCTGAACATATTATGTTGCTATTGAAAAGTTTCAGAATGGCCTTAAACGCTCAACAAAACAAAAAAAGAAACTAGTCCAGATAGGAATGCGTGTGAATGTGTGACATGATATCTGTGTGTTTCTGAACATGCTTGTGTGTGTACGTGTGTCTGAGTGTTTTCTAATGGCATAGGCCCCGAACTGTAAACAGCCAGAGGAATTCCGCACCCTGTGACCCTCAGCTCTCAGAAACAGCACCGGGGCAATGAGTTCATTGACACACACACATTTACACACATGAGCCCAGCCCAGAGAGGCCTCTCAGGGAGGAAACACACATGCCTCCTTCATCTAACACCACCAGCACATATGTGCACACACACACACACACACACATTCTAACACATGACAGGCGTATACCTTCTGTATTGTAGCTCACTTTACACTAAAAACTAACAACAAATGGCAAACAGAGGTACCGGAATGTTCCATAAACTCAGGTTAAGACAAGCTTTGAAAGTTATGAGAGTAACATGATCAGATCAGGTCTAACACACAGTATGTGCTAAAATACACTGAGAAGCTTAGCTTCATTTCTAGGTGCTGGATATCTAAGACACTGTACTGTTCTGTCTTTTGCCCTGATTCTGTCAAAGAACGGAATGGTACATCATGTCCTACGGCTAACACACACACACACACACACACACACACACACGCACATGCATACACATGCACTCATTAACACTTCGAAACCTGGACCACTGTGTAGTATTTAACTTTCGATTGCTTTCCTCTTCTAAAAATGATTATCATTAAATATAATTAAGCATAAGCTAGTTTTAAGAGCTTGTGGCTAGTTCAGGGATCAGACCCTTCACAAAATTGCAGAGCTGTTGGAAGGAATCTCAAATGAAAATTTATGAATAATTCAGATTAGGAGTCAGGATTTAGGGCAGGTTTATGGCTTCTCCATTGTTTTTCTCACGACTTCGTTTGTGTGTGCTGTGTTGCTCGAGTTCAAATCAATCCTGTTCTGTTCTAAAGCCATGATTAAACTCACCTCACAAACCCCCAATACTCTAAGCCCTGCGAAAAGTTGATCATTCTACTCACTCATTTACTTGGAAAAGCATACAGCAGTTATGCAATCATGATATTACACCATCAGAGCAAAATGCTAAGTTTTATATCAGTTTCATTCATTGTGTAGTTCAAATGGAGGAAAAAGAAAAAGGCAGAAAAGTCATCTGAGTTAAAAACTGAATGATTATCTGACATCTGCGAGGATGACTAGCACGCCTGGACAAGCCCAGACTGCAGCGTTTTTGTGTCAGTGGTACAGAATTATTACACTTTTCTTTTTTTGAACTTTGCTATCTTCAGGCTGAGAACGAGTAAGCTAGCTAGCTAATTCACAAGTTAAAGACATATCAGGCAGGATAAATACTGCAATGCCACATCAATTCATGCATTACTTCATACCATTTATGTGAGATATTAGAATCTTAGCTTAAAGAGAAAAAGAACGGAGCTGAAAAGGGGAACTTATTCATCAAAACATTATGTAACTAATAATAATGAAGTATCTTTTGTAATTAAATATGTTGTTTATGATGAATACAAATCTTCAGGATGTGCCGTTATTGGAAAATAATCAACTCTGCATCATGGCATCATTGGTTATTTTTCTCCAACAGCACACCATGTTTTATTTTATTGCTCCTGTAGCTGTCCAGCTAGTCGGCTAGTAGATCTTACAGTCTGTCCGAAGCAATAAGAGATTCTGTATGAAGACGTTAACACGGCCGTCAATCACAAAGGCGCGTGAATTTAACTTGGGATACTAGGAATAGTGCAAAATCTTGACAATTACAGATTCAAAATATCGACCATTTCCTTTATTTGTGTTGCAGGACTAAACATTTACAGTTAAAATGGAAAACAAATCCCAGATTTTTAATGTGGTTTTCACAGTGTAGGGTTAGATCACCTCTAATAGGGTTCATATATTTTTTTAAATATCTTAGTTTCTGGCCCAGTAATTGTTTATGACATCATATCTTTCTTTATTTCTCCTACTGAAAACAGATTGCCCCACTAATCATGGTGTGTGTGTGTGTGTGTTTGATGGGGAGGAAGGACATTTAGCTCTAATGGTTAAAGGGTGGATTCTCCAGATATTTCTTTCCATAAATAATGTTAAAGAATGCTCGTCTCATCTGTTTAGCCAAGAAACCCTATAAGAGACACACGGTTTGAGACGTTAGCGAGTGTGGGAGTGCGCGTCTGTAGGAGTGTGTTTATGTGCCTGTGACTCGGAGACAGTTTAAGCGATCATCAGATCGTTTGCTTGACTTATGGCTATGAAAGTAAAACAAACACTGGGGCTGTTTAATGAATCTCCTCAGCACTCACATGCGCTCACACATGTGTTTTTTTTCCTGCTTGCCCAATCCTGCTTGGCCTAGCTTGATTAAAAGTCAGACGTGCAACAGGATATCTCGAGCGTGTGAGCCGAGAAAGAAGCAAGACGTGTTCTGCGTCAAGCTCTGCAGACTCTCCTGTGACACTTTACATCTGGATGTGCTGAAGACTGCATTAAAGCATTTCCATTTCAAAAGAACACAGGAAGATGGAATTCAGACAACAGGCAAGTGCTTAAAAAAGTTCATGTCATTTGATAAACTTGAGGTGAGGCTAATAAGGCGAAAAGCAGCTTTTTAATGTTAGGGTTAGGGTCAGTTTACTGTCCAGAACATTGTAGAAATAATGTAAAGATCATGTAAATTGACCACATACAACAACAAATCATATCTAGGTTAGTAAACCTAATTAATCTGACAGTGTAACCACACTGCCACACAACCGCACATCCTTTACTGTAGTCACTACATTAAAATGAAATCAAATGAAATAACTCAGGTCGTATTTAGTGCCCTTCTCTTTCATCTTGTTCTTCTTAAAGGACATTTTTGGCATAGTTTTGACGTAGTTGGATTCTTCTACAGCTGAAAGCACATGCAAAAATGACACACAAAGAAAGAAAAAAACGTTACGTTACAAAAAGGTTGTGTTCAAAAATCTATAGTATAATACGACTAGCTAGCTAGTTAGGACTGAAATCAACAAGACAGAGCCTAAAGATTGTGCCACAATAACTCCAGACACAAATGAGAATAATTACACAACAAGAGCAGTTCTGTTTCTTCATGTATAATTGAGGGAATTCACACAATAGCTAGCCTAGCCTATGGACTTTACTGCTTAAAATTCACCAAAGCAGACATAGCCAGGTGTTAGAGGCAAACCCCAAATCAAGACATTCACTTTAGCTATGAGCTTTGCACAGAAAATATTCACTGCAGGGCCAGGCTTTAACTGCACTCAAGACTCCATGTTTTGTTTTGGGGTTTTTTCTCAGGCTAATCTCTATGTGTAGCATATAAGATTACTGTAAACATATTGATGCATCTCTTCAGTGAGAAAAGTCTTTCAAACTCATATACAACAGAACTCTAAGGGCATTTGTTAATCAATAAACGTTTTATACTGAATTATATAATACACATCTTTTGACAGCTTGCTGGAAGCCCAGTGGTTAGATCACTGGTTTATGAAGTTCTTGGTCCCTAGTAAATACAGGACTGTACATACTAAGCAACTCTGATTTATCTGTAATTTCCCTATATAGCTATCTATCTGAACAGAAAAACGATTACACTCCAACAATAAAGGTCTTCGGATGAGCAGAACATGCTCTAAAGACGTTTATTACAACATTCCTACACTGGCACAATACAGTCAAAAGAATTCCTGGCCTAAAGCTTTTGTAAGATCTCTGTGCTTTTCTAAATCCACAAATTCTTCGCTCTGAAAGAGTCATCTTCAACATACTTATTTCATTTACAAATGCCTTTCATGTTCGAGTGTAGAAAATGTCCTCCACAACCACGTGGATTCAACAACGACTTCAGCAACGGCCCTTAGACTCGGATCGTATTGTATAAATCATTGATGTTGGATAACGTTTTTCACATTCAGTGTCAATATCTTTGTCCTTGTTAATCACACAAACAGATTTAATGACTAGCCATGAAGCTGAAAGAAGGTGATGGTTATTAATTACCTATGAATTAACGATTCGATTTTTAACCCTCTCTGGAATGGAGAAATGACAAAAGGATACATATTAAGCTTAATATATCAGGCAACATTTGATTTTTTTCTTGGATTACTCGAATTAGCTTTTTATTATTTTTTTTAGGTCATTAAGAAATACAATAATTCATTAACGGTTAATTAATGATAGTCAAAATATTTCTCTTTATTTGCACAGCTGCAGAAAGATGTTTGTCTTGTCTCTTGTCTGAAATCTTTGTGCACGACATTTTACTGCAATAAAAGCTTTCTGCCCTGAAGTACACTCCAGTTACTTCACACACACACACACACACACACACACCAGGTTCTTCTTCAGTTGTACGGTATGTGTTAGCATATGCTGTCAGGTGACTATTTAGAAACTTTCCAGAAGCTTCTGAAATTGAAATATTCATGTATGTTACATGTACAGAGAGAGAATTTTTATTAACATTGATAATGCACCTTGTAGCTATAGCTAGTTAATTATATTAGAATAAAAAATTGAAAACAGTTTTTAGGTTAACTCTGCAAATTTAAACAGATTTGTCAACACACCAAAAATCATCATTAAAACATTTTTTGGCAAGCAGATGATCAGGATTTGGACAGTGTTAAATGTGTATTGTAGAGAATACTACAGTGCTAACTGAAACTGAAAATTCACACTAGTTTACTAACAGTTACTTATCTACCCAGCTAGCTGTTTGCGATGGCAGGAGAACATGAACGTTTAGAATTGTACGATTTAAACTGCGTTTTATTCTATACTTCATTTGTAAAAAAGCAGTAGTAGCAAAATCAGCCATGTGGATCAGTTACACCAAATGACTGCACTAATAAACAATCAGCATAGCAAGGACAGATTGTAGTGAGATGCTTCAACAACACACACACACACACACACACAGGGTAATTTAGAGCCCTTCTATAAATGGTGTAAGTGTGAGAAAGGGACACTGTGTTCCTCTACTATCCCATGCTGTCCTAGAAATGTATGTGTGTGTGTGTGTAGGAGTCTCTCCTGAACAATCTGTTCCACTCCATCCCTCAAATCTCAGTCTGCACACACTGGTGACCCTGCCTGACCTTTGGTGCTATGGCAACCCACTTCCTGCCATTCTTAGGACTATTCTGGGATGCGCTTAGAGGGTTCTGTCGCGAACTGCAAAGTCCAGCGGTACCAACATGAGCGTGTGTTTTAAGACTTATGCAACATGTCAAATGAAACTATTTGAATTTCTAGCTGATCTTTAATACCTAAAATGTGTAGATATGAAAGTCCTTTAGCTGCTAAAAAGGAAATGCACAAACAGCAATACTTTGAGTGGAAAAACACATGCACTAATACATTAATACTTACTCCCAGCAGTGGATCTTTTGGCACCCCCGACCTGTCAGGGAAAACTGTAAGTGGGAAGTGACAAGCTAGCTGGAGAAAGTCGACACAGCCACAGCTACCACACTGACATTACTCATGCTCTTATAAATTGCAGTTTCACGCTGATCTGTTCGCAGCTTCCCTATGATAACCTGCGAAAGAAACATGTGAAGGCTGATCTCAGATCAGGGCTGAAGGTTTCATATGTCTAAAACTAAAACTGGGCCACACACTTGAAGCTCTGTATCTGTATCGGGGTGGGTTGTTAAAAGTGCTGCAGTCAGTCGCATCCTGTTCGGGGCGGCATAGAAAGATAAACAGAATTTTTAGACGGTGTATGTGAGTGTGTGTGTGTGTGTGTGTGTATGTGTGCACTTGCTAAAAGGGGAGCAGTGGGTATTTTTACACAGCTGGGTCAGACTGAGCCGCAGGCTGTCGCTAGTCTGCCACGCTGCTAATGGTGTCAGACGTGAGCTACACACACAGACTGACTGCCTGCCATATTCATCTCTGTCTCTCTCCATTGCCTTCCCCATGACCTGCATCTTCGGATCTGCTCACAGCCCACATGAATCCTGACTCGGAGGCTGTACGCTTCGACAACCTAAGCGGTGCGATCGTTATGCTAGGTGTTAGCAGCGTGTTTGCTGAAGGCATTAGATCAATATGGGCCATGATTAAATAAATATTGTTTCATTCTTTGATAGAGGTTGTGTCTTAAAGTGCAATGAATCATGCATTACACATCACTGGGTGGAAAATGGACTTCAATTTTATGCAAAATAAAGCTCCAAGATGTTTCAAAAATGAAACGTGGGTGTCTCCTGCAATCACACAACTACCTGAAACACATCCAAAAACAACACAAAAGATTCTGAAAAGACGCTTTCAACTCTCCCAGACTTGATATGAAGAAGGCAGTGCAGAACTCTGACAGAGTCAGAACAGATATGTCAGGAGGAATGCGTGGGTTGGTGGAGCAACAGCGACTACAAATCTTACAACTGAGCGGATCCAAAAGCAGTTCAGAGGATACAACAGAGGCTGCAGGAAGTTCTTTTCTAAGATTTGTGATCATATTTAGAAAGGGAGATGCAAATTTGTTTTGAACTGAAACAATTTTTATCTTCTTCACCTTTTCACATATACTACAGCTCTATTTTCCTTACATGCGATGAAGAATCTGTGCCCTCTTGGAGATATATTTTTCCCGTAGAGCCTCAGACACATGCAGGGAACTGAATGAAAGATGTCAACATTATGGAGCAACCTGTGCACTTCCCCCAAAGGCTGAAAACATCACCAGAACTTTCACTGAATGGAGGTTAAGAGGGCCAAGCAATAACGGTCAAAACGTCCAAACTCTAACTCCCGTCCTCTCAAACTTTGTAGTAAAGTTCAAAAACAAAACATTTGTTAAAATATATATTTTTTGTTTTTACAGTCACATGGAATGCTACATTTTACTGCATTCAATCCTTGCATTAAAATCATTTCAAATTATTACATGTATTGTGTATTCATTTAAATAAAGACTACCTATGAGAATTTTATAAAGCTGCAGTTTATTTTAGATTTATTCATCATACTCTGTTTGACATGTTTCTTTGTGTATTTAAATATATACACATACATATATATTGTAATCTAATATATGTAAATAATATATGTAAAAACAATACACTGTGGAATTCATATTAGTAAAAACCTTTGCAAAACGTTGCAACAAATTCATTTAATGCATGCAAAAAGTCCAAATGGATAATGGCCCATGGACGATAAAAAAGAGGTGAAGGCGTGAAAAAATTAAATTAAAAATAAATAAATAAATAAATAAATAAATAAATAAATAATAACAGAGAAAATTGTGACATCAGGAGGATTTTTTTTTGTTTTTTACCAAAGCTGTGAAATACAAATATGAGTCATGGTTATGAAATTATTCGTCTTAAAAATAAAGAATAAAATCTAGCTTGGCAAAGAATTCTATAACACTATAACTTTTAATGAACAGGACTTCATCTAATGAACTGAATGGAACAGAAAGATTTATAATTCTAATCAAGCCCAAGGTATGTATGCCTCAGTGTAGGTTGGTTTTGTGATACTTACAGAGATCGTAAATCAGATTCCCCTGGAGTAGTTAAGCATTAGAATAATAAGCACTTTTGTGGAGAAGGATCTGGGCTGGTATGTAAGAGTAAAATAAAAACAATGCCTTTGATTATTTTAAATTTTTTTTAATGGATTTAATGCTACTTGCTTTAAGAGCATCTCTATCATTTTTGTGATGTTTTCAACCATTTATACACAAATGCAAACTAAAGTGGACCAAAATACAAACCCTGTAGCTAAGCTGGAAGAAAGAAAGTGCAGCAGATTTTGGTTCAGCTTGGCTAAACGGGATAAAAAAAAAAAAAAGCTTGTGGTTAGACAGTAAAGGATTAATGCCTTGTATCCAGACAGTATCCATTTTGTGCACTACAGAAGAGCATGAGGAAAAACAAGGTATGTGCTATTAAAAAAGATAGAACCAGCTCACACTGAAATATAGCTGGCCAACATGCATGTCTCCTCCTCAAGCTGGCTGCTAATAGATTTGCGTCGCTAAAGATGGGTGTTTATGTCATTCGCATAAAGTCTTCCTCTTGATTGGCTACATGCAATGCGTCTGCCATGCTCATTTGCATAAATCTGAACATCTCTGAAATTTTTACTGCTGAAAAGTGAGCCAGATTTCACCATGTGCAAGTAAATACATACCACAAGCCAATAGCATCAAGTGAATCATTGGTTTTCATTAAACCGCTAATCTGGCAGGACATTTTAGCTGAAAAATATTGTGTCCAAACAAGACACTCAGTGCTATGAACCCTGCAGCCAAGACAAGGCTTAATAA
Organism: Hemibagrus wyckioides; assembly: GCF_019097595.1. Classification (NCBI taxonomy): domain Eukaryota; kingdom Metazoa; phylum Chordata; class Actinopteri; order Siluriformes; family Bagridae; genus Hemibagrus; species Hemibagrus wyckioides. The sequence goes on along the minus strand of NC_080737.1, from coordinate 11,783,266 downwards.
AATAGATCATTAATAATAATAATAATAATAATAATAATAATAATAATAATAATAATAATAATAATAACAGCAATAGCTGTTAGCAGCAATAGCTACAGCAATCTTCAGATAAATGAGTCAAATCCACCTAAATTTAGTACACAAATCAACCTACAGTTAATACACAAGGTAAGTTTGGGTTGGAGTTTATCCATCAAAACTATTCATCCATCAAAATAATTTTAATAATAAATGAAATTTCAGTGCTCTCTCTCTCTCTCTCTGTCTCTCTGTGTGTGTGTGATTTGCAATTCCAACAATTTGTGTAATTAATGTTCCTGATTCTAATATGTTTAAGGTCAGCTTTTAATAGTAGGGAGGAAAACTAAGGAGTCAGCTAAGATCTACTCATTGACCAAGTAGAGGGGAGGCCTGGTAATTAGGTGCTGTAAAAACACAGCACTGTGCTTTCATTCAGATTCACATGAAAATTCATGAAATATAATCTTACAGTAGGTCAGGTTAAATTAATGAATGTTATTTTCATCACTTGTTGGAATACACACGAAGCCAAAATGTCTGCTCCTTCTGAGATCTGCTTGTCTCTAAATGTGTTCTACACTCAAAGAAAAAACAAATGACAGAAACATTTAATTAACTCATTTGTGGGCATTATGACAGTGACTTGATTTACACTGTATTTAATAATGACTTCACACTTCACACACCAAACTGAGCCCACATATAAGGCAAATCTGTTCATTCCGATGTAGCTAGGCTTTGTGTGTGCTCTTATTACCCCAAAGAAAACAATGGTGTGTTCTATTCAAACTAAGTGGAAAACCTCAATTGAGCCATGAGATTCTGGAAAGTTCTTCTAGCTGTCACCTTCTCTGTCATTTATTAGAATCTGTCTTTTTAATCATTTTTCATTAGCTGAACCTTCTGCTTGGGTTCCTGAAGAGAACTCAAAGAACTCTAAGACAAGTAGGTCTCCTCCAATGAAGATGTTTCTTTATACACAACTAGATAGATAGATAGATAGATAGATAGATAGATAGATAGATAGATAGATAGATAGATAGATAGATAGATAGATAGATAGATAGATAGATAGATAGATAGATAGATAGATACTTTTTTGATCCTGGAGGAAATTCTAGAAATTTGGAGAGTTGTAAACGTTTCAAAGGCAACTGTTGAGGAACAGAATAGAGTCCATGCAGTTGAGGTTGAAGAGGCCTTGCTTCTGCATTGGTCCTGAGATTGATCTCACATTCTTTCAGTCACTAGAGCCTTAAGCACTGAGCTGCCACAGTCCTGGTTTCTCAAAAGAAACTACATTATGAGGGTACAACAACATCTAGACATGATAAAGGTGCAAACTGTGATGTGTGTATTTCCCGGGGAATTCCACAGCAAAATGATTTATCTAAAATAAAAACAGAGGAAGGGATTTTCTTATATTAAAAGGTCACTGGCAGACGGTGTTGTCAACTTAACAACGTGGTCCCTACATTTGGGGACTTTTTACACCCTGTTAATAAGCAGAGCCTAGCAACATACACTACCAGTCAAAAGTCTGGACACACCTTCTAATTCCATGGTCTTTCCTGATGTTTATTTCTTTCTACACTGTAAAACAATGCTGAAGGTGGCCAAAATATACAATAATGTCGTTTGAACAGTTGATATTGAGATATGTCTGCTACTGATGCTCTGTAAAGCCTTCATAATGCCTCTAATCTGAGGTGCTGTTTATTGGTGATTTCTGAGGCTGGTAACTCTAAATGAACTTCTCCTCTGCAGCAGAGGTCAGTTTTGGTCTTGCTTTACTGGGATGGTCTTCATGTGAGCCAGTTTCATCATGGTGCTTGATGGGTTTTGGAAATGCACTTGACAATACTGTTCTTGCAAGAACTATTCCAGAACACCTGACCTTCGTGTCTTAAAATAACAACTGACTGTTTTTTGTTGTCATTACATATGGATTACTTAAGTCCATGTGTGTTATTTCATAGTTTTGAAATCTCCAGTATTGTTCTAGAATGTAGAAAATAAACAAAAAACATTGAATTAAAAGGTGTGTCCAAACTTTTGACTGGTAGTGTACAGTATCTATAGACAATTTTGATCAGACGTTAACTGTCACAGTTAAAAATTACTCCCAACAATCAAGGATCACCATAGTTCCAACAACTAATGAATGATCAACATGGTTCCCAAAAAAACAATCACTGATCACCAGTGTTCCCAGCAACCATTCAATCATCACCATTGTTTCCAGCAACAAATCACTGATCAATATTGTTTCCAGCAACCAAACACTGTTCACCAGTGTTCCCAACATCCAATCAATAATCACTATTGTTTGCAATGACCAGTCACTGATGGCCATTTTTTTTGTTCTACCTACTTCAGGGATAGATACAGGGATACAAAACTTAAAAGTCAATTTATAAAAAAAAAAATGTAAACAAGTAAAAATAATTCAACCCATAACCGTTTTTAAATATGTAGTACGTTATTTTGATACTATTTTGTAAATAAGAAACATTTTGTAATTCTTATTAGTGACCACAACGACGAATTTCCATTCCATCCCGATCAAATTCTAGTTTATTATACTGCAAGTCTTTAGACAATCATCATGTAACATCTTTCGATATGCGAAAACCCATACCAATCTTAATGAATATGTAAATTAGTCTGGCAAAATCGTCCTTAGCAGCAACCCACACTTTTGTGCCATGTCTATGCGCATCATCTTCAGCTATCATTCACATTCCAATGATTAAAGCATTTACACAGCCACACAAGAGGTGTGATCATGAAGGATGGAAGTCTGGGCCATGCCAAAAGTGACCATTTGGATCACTGTTAACAAGCCACAGGTTAGAAAGCTCATCATTATTCCATTAATATTACCGTTAAAGCTTTGACTTCAAACAAACAACACAATAGCAAGATCTTGGACTGTGTATATACATATACGGTTTGGTGTATAAACATTACATATCTGTAATAATCCTTTAAGTACAGGAAATAGAGTTAAAATAAGGTCACTGCTTATTTTCTATTCTAACTCTTAGCTAATTTTCAGCAATGTTTCAATAACAAGATTAAGTTCATAGATAGATAGATAGATAGATAGATAGATAGATAGATAGATAGATAGATAGATAGATAGATAGATAGATAGATTTGCAACTACATCTAAACCAAACATAAATTTCCAGTTATTCATATAAGAAATATTTTTCTACTGAGTGTAGAATTTAACTAAAACCACTGGCACGTGTGTCAAGGGAAAATATAGTGGAATAATGGATTCCGCTATAACAGATTGCATAAATGAAAAGCATTGAGATTAAACAGCATCATCAGTAACCCTTTATATTGCAGTGGCTACAACAGGAGGTTCTAAATGTAATGTAACCTTTACAGTGAAGAACTCAGCACATGTACAAGAATGTTATAAAACGACAGAATTTCCAGTATGTACAGTGGTCCATATGCAATGCTTCAGTTGTTAAAACTAGTTATTTGACTCTAAAAACATCTATTTTAAACAAAAAGCCGGAAGTAAATGGCATCTGCTCACACTACTGGTTAGGTAGTGTAAGAACAGGAAAATCGGCATTGCTTTGAGCAAAAACTCGGTGCTTGGAGACTTCTACCATGAAGCTACCATAGAAATATCCAATCAAACTGGGTTAAATATATATATATATATTTCTAATTGTCTTAAACTTTATAAAGAATGGATTATGGATCCTTCTTTTTCTTCTTCTTCTTCTACTGTTATTTATTTCTTGATGGTTTGTTTCAATTCTGTGATCATCTAATAATTAAAGATGCATCCAGATCTTTCATAATTGCTTTTTTCCAAAATAGTTGCTATGGAAAATGGACTGCTGTTTTTTACAATATTTAGCATGAGCATTTCAACACACACAAATGACTTGGTATGGGTCATGTAAGTTTTGTCTCCACGCCATACATATTCGTAACCCGTTAGAAGAAAAAAAATCAATAAGAAGAGCATCATTTGCCACATATTATATCGTGTTGTAGAAATAAATGAATGAGCAGGTTGTGTCGCTGTAACTTCCTTAATGAGCCACTTGCACTCATGAAGCATTTGCAGGTTGAAACTGTGAGTATCTTAAGTTTCTGGTAGATCTGTTTATATTCGCCAATATCGTTTGTTCTTTGTAACGCGATGAAAGTCCACTGTACAGCATTAAAGACAGAGTATTTTGTAAAACGAAGAAGAAATAGCCTGAGCACTACGTGTCACTGTGCACAGCATCTTTGAAATTGAACAGCTTTAAGCTTTCACAGCTTCTCCTGAGAGAGATCTCAGTGATAACAGTGCTAACTGCTCAAAGAAAGTCACATGTAATTACAATAGCAAGCTACTTCACAGTGAACCGTGTGGACTAACATCAGCTTGGGTGTTTGTTTCTATCATGTATTTGTGATGCAGCACACAGTTTAAAATTGATTCTCCTGGAAAAGGCTTTGCGATTGTTGTTACATTTCCAGTGAATGTCGCTGACATTTATCTCCAAGAGCGCTTCCAGACCCAGACAGTAAAATAGTTCAATTACTATATTTACACTGTAGTGAATGACCTGGAAATGTAGCTCCCACTGTAAATATAATGCAGAAGTGTTTGAAGAAGTATCCACATATCTAATGTTGCCAGATAAATACAAATAATCAAATATATTTCAATACATTCCATATATAATCATATAACTACTTTGAGTCATGACTTGACTCATAATCCTTTAAAGTAAAAAGGAAGACATGCATCAAGACTCTACTCTGTTGCGGCTGAAGCTCCAACTCTTTACTAAGCACTTCCATACATCCGTTGTGTGTATCACTTATCCCGTACAGGGTCACAGAGAACCTGGAGCTTATCGCAGGGGACTCAGGGCACAAGGCGGGGGATATGCTGGACAGCCAACCCATCACGGGGCACAATAACACATTAGAGGCAATTTAGAGATGCCAGTTAGCCTAAAAGGGATGTCTTTGGACAGAGGAGGAAAACGAAGTACCTGTAGGAAAGCACAAGGAGAACATGTACAACCTACCCTGGAGGTGCAAAGCAAATGCATTAAGCCATCATGTGCCCCTCAACTATCTTTTCTTAATGCACTAGCTCATCTCTGACAGGGATTTAACTCGATGCTGTTCTTAAACCCTGACTTATTAAATTAGCATGAGGAGACAACTAGCATGAGGAAATATGTTTTGATGGACTCTAAGAAGTACTTCCGTTAGTGGTTTAGGATAAGAGGGTCCTGTTAAATACTGCAAATGAAACCATGTGTCCCACAGTCATCCATAAATAAAACAACATGGATCTAGATGCAGATATGAAAGCTTTAAGACTTACAGAGGAAATGTATTTAGTTAATACTGGCATTACCCAGTGAAACTAATCCTACCTGAATATGACTTTAAAAAAATGTAAATGTTCATTGTCACTACTGACAATATGAACTCATTTTACTAGGATAAAATGAACTCTTTACTGTTTTGTGTTGTCCATATTCAGCACTGAATGTCCACAGTGTCGGTTAATGACACATGAAAGTAGACACTTTAAGACATCTGGACAATTTGTAACTTGTACAAAAAGTGGTTCATCAGCAGCTACAATGTGAAGGTGTTATCTTCAACCACTAAAGTCATGGGTTATCCCAACAGAGTGAAAAACACATGTCTCACACTGAAAGTCATTTGTCCTGACTCATTTTATGTCAGACTTGTGGAGAGAAAATAATTCATTTGTTTATACTGATTGATAATGTCAGATAACCTTCATTTCTGTACTGTGGGTGGAAGGAAACACCAGTGCACTGGTAAAAAAGAATTAAAAGTAAAACTAAAAAATATTTCCACCTTAATATCCAGTTAATACCCATGTATACATTTATTTCTGAATCAAAAGCATTTTTAACATCTATATTTTACTGCAGACAAGTCATTACTTCATTAAATTAAATAGTTTTCTCTAAATTCATGTTCTTTTAGAATTTAAAAGCTAGGAAACTCTTAAACTAGTGAACAGAAAAGCTTGAGGATGCTTAAGAAAATTCATCTGGTTAGAATTGTAAAATCTAAAATAGTTTTCATTAGTTTAGCATTAATAATTTCCCATTAAATGATAAAACCGAATGTAACCTTTGTTAAAGAATAACTTTAGAGAGGTTCAAGAGAGAAGCATTTGAGAGTCAACAGCTACATCTCAAGACAAAATCCAGTTAACCATGAACCAGTGAGGAATTTCTGAATAACTCGAAAGCATCCAGCAGCTCGCAGTGAAGCTTCATGTTGTTAGCCAAGCAGAACAGAACTAAATGCCTGGCGTTTCCCATTACAGCAAAGAACAAGGCATTTATGATGTTCATTTCCTGTAGTGATTTCAGAGTCTCGCCGCAGGGTAATCTCCTACATGGTTTGAAGGAATAATTATCCCCAAAATGCTAATGTGGCTCACAATGAATGAAACTCGAGTGGATCTGTTTACCACAATGCAAACTGATCCAGTTTCATCCACTTTAAGCCATGTTAGCAATTATTCCTTCGCTCTGTCTCGCAGCTCAAGCTAACTGGCCCCTATCGCCTTTCGTTCGGTTTTAGTTTTGTTATCACAAGCAAAGCTTTTCTTTTAGACCAGCGTCCGAAACAATACCACCATCTTGTCAATACACACCAACCCTCCCACTCAGGAGCAAAACAAGAGGAAGGTTCAACCCTTAACTGAACTTTGGCCTCCCAAGGACCACGGTCTCACACACAGACACACACACACAGAGGTTATGACCTTGCACAGTGACCCCGTTCTTCCCTCCCTAAAGCATCTGAGTCAGCACCAAGGAGAAGCAAGCAATCATCAGATTAGGAAAGGCAAAGCGGATAGAGGAGGAGGAAGGGTTAACTAAAGGGAAAACTAGCAGTGATGAAACTGAGGAAAAGTTAACAGAAAAAACGGACTAGTACATTTCATCTCTGCATCTCAACCATGCCTCTATGTCCTACTATTCCAGCTGAATGCAGCACTGTGCATATATTTTACACTAGTTAAGGAATACTTCATTCTGATTGGTCAGAAGGATTTTTTTTAGGCATTTTCTATAACAGAAGCTCTGATAATAGGTCTGGCTGTGAGACAAATCACAGGTATGTAGTAATGTGCTATTTTTCTAGGTTTCTGTAGTAACAGCCAACTTGCATGGAAGCTGTTCCACCTAAAATAAAACAAAGAAAAAAAAAAAAAATTGCTTATATGGTGTGTTATTCAGTAAGTTTCTGCATGAGGCAGTCTTCATGGCATTGTTTCTAGCTGCTATAAACAAAGCCTTAATATGAACTAACTTGTTTCTCATACATTTCACAACAATTAATACAACTATAAAGTATAAGAGGTTCAAAATGATGACATGTTGCTGATTAATACGTCCATTTTTTACCATTTAATAGCATTTGCAATTGCTGTCTTATACAAATTGTGGTTGTGTAAAAGGAATACAAAAATTGTATAATTTTTTGTTTACCCAATTCATATTAACAAAGCCATTCAAATTTTTTATCAAATAATCTTAGATTGAATGTTCAGTAATTAATGAAGGCCTGCAATAACAAACCACAGAATAACAGAGAATAATTAATAAAATGCTAATTGTTTTATTTGTATAGATAGATTTGTTAGATATCTGGGGTCAGAGCACAGGATCAGCTTTTATACAGCACCCTGGAGCAAACAGGGTTAAGGGTCTTGCTCAAGGGCCCAAAAAGCAGCAGCTTGGTGGTGCTGGGACTTGAATCCTGACCTTCTGATCTGTAACCTAGAGCCTTAACCATTGAGCCACAGCTGCCCAAGTTATGCATACTCATGCTATTTGCATGGGATATGTTTTCATAAAACACAGACAGCTGACAAATTAAAGGTAAAGAACAAAACGAAGTAGTGGAGGGATGATCCAAAAACTCGCAGAACTTCAAGGAATGCTATGGGTAAAAATACATAGATATTGAAAAGGACCTAAAATATCAGCTATGTTTTCTGAGGTTTCAGGTGACGTATATGTATAACCTCCATATTCTAAACATTTAATCTATTAACGATCAAGACGCAAGCCCTACAACAAGAGGTTCTAAAGGCTAAAGCTATCAGACTGCATGAAAGAGAGATGTACATAATACATATAGAAGATTTGTACATGATTATGAAAGTGAGGTCATCTCAAATAGGTTTTCTTTCCTCGGCATTGTGAAATTCCTGACTGTAGCATTTATGATGCAGAGGATAAAGAGATCAGGTTAAAAAAAATTCTGGAGGATTCTTTAAGGATTGTGTTAGTTTAGGTAGTGTCTTCGTGGAATTTCTGGACTGTGGCCGGTATATGTTTTAGAAATTCCACAATGACGCTGTCAGAAAATGTAAAGAATGACTCGGCAAACACACAGATTCTTTTGTCAATCCGAACGAACACACTCCACGTTGTGTGGAAAGGTTAGCATGTGAAGCGGTTCTCATTCATGTGTCACACTCAGCAATAACACTTACATTTTAACTAGTGAGTCAGTCCACACTGGTTGTGTCAGTGGCGTGTTTAAGGTGTGTCAGACTCTAGCCTGCACGTCCCCTCTCCTTTCAGGAATAAATCAAGCTTTAACACATAGACGTCCACTGAACTCTATTTTACCAAAATGTCTTGTAATTACATCTCAGTCTTTCTGTATCTGCATTAACACAGTATAAAAAAAAGGGTTCTTGTTTTCTTCTACACTCACTCGGTGGTGAAATGTTGCCCTGGAGACAACCCTGAAGTATCTTGTAGCACAATCTCGGAGCATTGTGGAAGTGGAACACACGAAATGTGTTCAGTAGCTAATGAAACCAACCCTCTCCATCGTTAATACTCATTAAGGGTTATAAATAATCTGAACTGGTTAATTCTGTTTAGCTCAAGCGAAATCTGTAGCAAACACTTGAATGGAACATGTCACAACCTAACTAAGTTAGGTGTGGTTTGATGGTGATAATTTTATGCTATTCAGACCAATTCCAATGCAACCAGCAAGTGTTTTGTGTAAAAGGTTTCAAAGACAAGCACTTTTAGCTAAGTATTATTAGCCAAGCTAGCTAAGCATTTATGTCGGTAAATACTACTCCTAATTTCCTTGTAAAAAAAAATGCAGGAAGAAATATTCATGCCTCATGTCACACTGCTTTAAATTATTAGTCATACAACTACACAAGATCCTAAAGCTACATTTTAATTGTCTAACATTGACTGCTTTCTATATATAATATACACAGAAACCCTCAAGGTGAAGAAATTGTAAAACTCTAGCAGCATTTCAAATCACATACTTTTTATTGTGTAGTATAGATAGTGTGAGAGTTGTGTTTACACTGAAAATTGCACTTCAAGTTCCCCGCATGATGCCCCCGAAAAGTGTGGAATGTTGGACACTTCATGAACTCAACGCTCGCAGCTTTGCTTACGTAGTAAAAAGAGGGGCGGAGCTACCAGGTGCTGATACTGGATGAGAAACGAGATGAATTTCAAGATGGCTGACGACTCTCCGGTGGACAAGATGTCTTACAAGTGTATTTTAAATTAGTCCAGATTGTGTGATTTACTTTTTAACAATTTTTAAAAACTTTTTTTACTGTATTCTGTTAAACCTAGCAATATCACATTACATGTGTTTGACTTCACGTGCCATCATCAGTTGGGAAAATGGATTTTTCCCATGAGAAAAAGTTTGAGACAATGCAGCCCTTCTACATAGCATAAGTGCAAAATAAGTCATTTGGGACGTAGCTTCTGTTTTCACTGTTTTTGAATGGACAGGAAAAGAAATATCCATAAACATATTTATGACCTGAAAAACCTTTATTATGAATGGATGAATAATGTTTATTATGGCTGGTGACCTGGTTGTTACCTTATGCTCTGTATTATTTTTTTGTATATATATTTTTCCTTTTATGTATTATCTTTGCAGTTATTATATCTTCACGTTATGCACTCTTCTACTCCTCAATCCAACGCTCTGTCTTCCCAAACACTGGATTTTATATTAAAAAAAGTTTCTGTTTGGTTACTGAGATTAAGGTTAGTGTTAAACTTACAGTAGGTCTGAAAGGTGACTTTCAAAGGTGAAAGGTGGAATGGAAAGGATAGTATGGCACACATATAAATTTGTGCCATTTATATTATATATTTGTGTGTGTGTGTGTGTATAGATGATCTAGTGTTCGGGTGGTGTAAGGAACGATGGTCACGGCCTGACCTTCCTGAGTGCCTCCTGTTATTTTCCACAGAGGTCAGCAGCTTAGAATTCACAACATGCAGCGGCCTTTTCACTTTTCCTCCTTTTGCTTTTACCGCCCGTGTGGGTGGCCAGAGCTGCTCCTGTGACCTCTTTCTCTCGTTTTCTTCTTCACTCTCTCTGGATCTCACTATCACTATTTACTTGTGTTTTTCTCGAAGGATATGGAGCGCTAATATACCATGTTAGCATGAGGAGTTCTTCGAAGCCGTTCACCCACAGGATATCCTTTTACACACCGTGCATGCTTTCTGGGCTGTCCTGTACATGAGCACACACTCAGAAACGACACATACTGTATATACAGAGAGACAGAAGTGTAAGGGAAAGTTGTCATTAGCTTCATCAGTGTTGTGTGTCATGATTTCATAGATGATTTGGCACCTTTCAGACCTACAGTGTCTGATTTATTAGCTGATGAGCTGAGTCAGGTGTGTTGGAGACGGAGTGAAAGGAAGGAAATACATGGTCTATAGATATAATACTTAATTGTTAAGATTCACTTTATATAATATAAATATATTTTATGCTACAGTTCTATTACCATTACAGAGTATTAATATTAGAGAATATTAATGAATTTAAGCACAGAAGACTCTGTATACCTTTAGTCAACTCTCTATAGCCAAAGATAATGAAGATCACATTTGGTTGCTTACTTGGTTAATTAGATGGTTAATTTTATGCTGGTTATTTTAAGATGGTTAGATGGTTCATTTTATTATTGTGATGTTCATAATGTCAAGAAATCTCACTTGTGTTGAGTGCATTTTGTACAACAGTGGAACATCGGCATACGAATGCCCTCCTTTACAAACTTTTGCCTTGAGAATTGCATCAGTGGAAAGCCAAGCAAAGCCAACCGAAGCGAGTTTCTAAAGATTCAACCCACGATACCACCGTTTAAAAGCTATGTGATTTTTTGTGTGTGTGGTTTTTTTTTTTTTTTTTTTTCAGAACTGATGAGCCCAAGCTTGGTGGCATGACCTGTGAGGACCCTTGACATGGAATGTTTGGCTTGGGTCAGTTCTTGGTTAGCAGCCATACAGTTTTCATACGGTAATATTGGTCATATTTTTGGGTGGCCGGAACAGATTATTAACCCGAGGTTCCACTGTACTATTAAAACGTCAAGAAAATGTGGAAACCGAAGTCTCGATAGCTCGAAAGGAAAAATTAACCTCATGTTGAGAACAGTAGAGAACAGGAGAGTATTGCAAATGCTTGTGGTACAAAATATAACACTGTTCATTAAATTGCATTTATACAGCAATCTTAAATTCTATAAATTCTTAAGTAACATTAGTAAACGTTCAGTAGTATGTTAAAAGAAATTGACAAATTACTGATATTTTTAGTTAAGTTACTCAAGAGTTTGCTTTCTTTTTTAACTTTTAGCTGATTAAAAGTTCTCTAAGTTTACTTTGCGAAAATGAGGCAATCGGTTTCCAAACTTTTTTTTTTTTTTTTAAAGTAAACTGAATTTACAGTGTAGTTCATTCTTTTTGGAAAAATCTGCCATGGCTAAATGTTTCCAGTGCACTGGAACATTCTCTCCTCCCACAATTCCCCACGAAAATCAGGGAGATTGATGCTCACAATGTTCCCCTACTTGTTTGTTGCAGCTCTCAAATGATTACTTGTCTTAGCGGTTTTTAATTTATTTGATGTTCTATATACAGTTTGTTTGAACAACTCGAACAACAAGCTTCTAATGGTTTTTTAAAAATCTACTAACAATTCTGTTTGAAGTACCATGACAGAAATGCATGTGATTAAGCTAAAAAATGTATGACATCTAAATCTTTTACAGCGACTGATTGAGTCATCAGTGTCCCAATATGTAGTGAGCTCTGGTCCATACCAGTGCCAGACCTTGTGTACATATTATACTGATTCACTTTCTGTGGAGCTGATTGAGACCCAGCCTGTAAGCCATTAAAAGATGGTATGTGCAAGTGTTTCAATCAAAATAAAGCTGTTTCCTGTCTACACTTTTCTAAGCTTCAAAAGCTTAGCAGTAATATCTGAGACTGTAGAGACAGATGAGCCTCCGCTGGCCCAATTATTCAGGTATCTAAACGCATCAAAAGAAACTGTGTGACATTGATCTGAAAATAATTCCATGGAGATATCGACATTTCACAGCTCAACAGCTAATCTGTAGAAACATGTACATGTCAGCCACTCGCTAGCTAAACGAGCTACACCAGCAGCGTTTTATATTGTATAGTATGAAAGCTCTTTTGTGTGTGACCGTATGTTATGTTAGATGTATGTTAGAGGTAATGTTCAGGATCATGTACATCTTAGAGTAGATAGCTAGAAACATGTATGAATGAAAATGAGCTAGCTAACAAACCTGGCAAACATCCAATACTCGGTTTGGAACTTTTTTTTTTATTCATTTACAATAGAAGACAAAATAATATGTAGAGTAATGTAATTAAAGTAAAGTAATTAAGTAATTATACATACTGTACAAGCAACGTACACCATTCATACTTCTCTCCATGGATTAATCAACACTGCATATGTCTGTCCTTGATCTTTTTTATATAAATAGTGTCTTACAATTTATTTATAATGACAAAGGATTTAAAATATTCACTTCAACCGATACAACCAGCGATGATCACACACACACACACACATACACAAATATTTCCTTTGTTTTATGATGTTGGCTCACACAGGTCATTATTAGCTATAAGCTTTGTGCGACACACAATATGGCATTATAATGACTCCTGTGTCCGTTTTACTTGGTGTATATTAGTGTAAAAGTACTGAGATTTGTGTAAGTGAGGGTGCAGATAAAGTGTCAAAAATGACCAAGCCAAACATTGTCCTCCAGTGAAAGTAATGTGTTATAAAATGTATTTATAAATGTACTGAAGTAACAAAAGTAAAAAAGAAAAAGGTGTTTAAATGGGTGAAATATAAGTTAATATCAGAATTTCATGTGTAACCTGTTTTTTATTACTTATCTAAGCACCACAGTTTACAGTGAACTTTATTCACTCTCTGTAAGGTTTATGGTCATATGCATGACTAATGCTGTATAGTTTGCTAATTCAAGTCAAGTCAAGAAGGTTTTATTTTCATTGCAACCATCTATACTGTAACTGGTGCAGTAGACAGTAGTATATAAAGTGCATGACAGTGCAGGAGAGAAGCTAGCTTGAATTACATTAGCTGCTAATTACATTAGCTGCTAGTCTAGCCTGGCATTAGCAAAGAAAGCAGGCTAACTTCATTCAGTATAGCAAGATGATGTTCGAAAATGAGCAAAATCTACAAAAAAAAAAACAAAAAAACGTTTTTCTGAACTGATTGAGTTCATGCCTCCTAAGGAGGGAAAGGAGACACTTCATATATGAGTCTCTGCTTACTCCAGCATACTGAAACAGCACTGAGGGAGGGTCGGATGTCCAAATGTACATGGATAGCTGTGTAAATTGTGTAGCATAAGAAGGTCAAAGGCTGATTACGAAAAGGCATGAAGATTTCGAGGAGTTTCTTTCGACACTGATGATCGTGAGCAGATCCTTTAATCTGAAATATAACTAAATTTTTTTAACATTTAGCATATAGTCAATTGCTAGACAAGATATGACCAGATCATCAAAATTAATAAAGAATACTTTGAAGATGTTCTCAGTGTCATTTGTAAAAGTATTAAATATCAATGAGACTAAAGCAAAGTATAAATAGCGCAAAATGAAAAAAAAAATTTTTTTAATTCTATATATTTTCCCCTTTCCTTGTACAGATAAATCTATTTCTATTTTATTACAACTATTTGTATTCTATTTTTATTTTATTTTTATTCTTGTTTTCACGACACAGACAGTCGATAAGCATCTCTGTGCATGTGTATGGTTGTGTATGTGACTAAAATATAAAATTTGAATTTGAAGCTTTCTGTTTATGTAAAATTTATGAAAATGGTCTCTAGTGTCAATCATTTGTAGTGGTTAGAAGATTTCATACAGATTTCATCAGGACTTTCTTTGTCCTACTAGCTTCAAGAAAGAAGAAAACTGTTTCTAGCTGCTACAACGTAAGTGATAGAATGTCTTGACTTTCCATCTATATATGGCTAATAAGCACGATGTTCATGAACACATATTTGTACTGTAATATTTGCCAAATTGCTGTATTAAAAGTGGAATAAAGACTTTGTAACGTGCTGTTGTAGGAAAATAATTCACCTCACAGCAGATCCTAGCAGTCCTCCACAGGCTGTATCAAGTCACACATGTTGATTATTTTCCTGTAAGAGCACTCCCTGTCATCATTTATTCCTTACAAAACATATCAATTTAACACTTTTAAGACTTTAACACACAAGTATATACTTCCCCTTACACACATACACTCTGTGAATAGTTATTTCAGGTAGAAGTGGATGCCTGCAGAGAAAAATATCCCTCTGCACTTCTCTTACATTTTTCCAGCCATGATGAAATATCCAGCTTAGTCTGACCAGCTACCATCTGCCAAAACACAAGCTGAGTTGGTCAAGCTGGTGGGAGCATCTTTGCCAGCTGGTCAATTAGTTTCCACTACATTACTAACTAAATTGTGTAATGAACCTTTAACATAATCGAATTACCTTCATATTGTGTTATTTTCTTGAGACATATCATATCTACTATGTTGAAGTAGTTGGAGTAATACCGAAACTGTGTCCTCAGTGCCAGCACTTATCCACTGGCTACCAGTTTGACCACCCTGGCCTGTATTTTGGCAGCTGGTAGCTTTTCAGACTATGCTGAGTATTTCAGCAGGGTGACCAAATGATTGTGCCAAATTTAATCTCGACACATTCATAGACTGAATGCCAGCTAATTCTGAAAAAAAAAAAAAAAAAACACCTCATTTTTAAATTGCTTTTTTGTTTATGCATTAAGGCTTATTTTTGCTACAGGAAGATGAGGAAGTTTCATTTATTTCAAAAATGAAAATGAAATAAAACAAGCTTCTACCATCTTCCCCAGAATGTTAAGTTCAGTATAGGCAAGCAGTCATAAATGGCATAACAGTGCAGTGTCACTGACTAGCTAATGTTATCATTAGCCAGTGATTGTCTGCTAGGTTGAATCAATCAACATTTCTAGCAGCTAGAAAAAGGCATTCTAGTATAAACTACACGCTGCTTAAGATTACATAAATTACACACACTATGCTTATTTGAGGCAATGTTAGGAAAGCTGATATTACATTGCAGTTAGATAAAGCTAATTCACTAGGCAGGCTGCCTGACATTTTATCAATTTATTCATGTAAACAATCTGGTCTTGTTAGCAGACCAGTTTAGTAGAGATATATACATTTCTAACTATCAAACAAGCAGCTTTATCTTAGCATTCATTCATTCATTAAGTCATCTTCAGTACAGAGTAGCCGACATATACACTAGGGTTGGTGACATAGATTTCGACCCAAGCTACAATCATTGATCGCCATTCTTTCCCAAATCCCAATAACTGATTTTCCCCAAAAATCTATCACTAATCCCCATTCCTTCCTAAATCCCAATCACTGATCCCCATTCTTTTAAAAAAAAAAACAATAACTGATCGCCATTCCCTCCCAAGCACCAATCACTGATCGCCATTCTTTCCCAAATCCCAATAACTGATCCCCATTTTTCCCAAAAGTCTATCACTTATCCCCATTCTTTCCTAAATCCCAATCATTGATCTCCATTCTTTAAAAAAAAAATCACTAATCATCATTATTTTCCAAAGAATAATTATCACTGATCACCATTGTTTTCCAAAGACTAATTTTCCCATTCTTTCCCAAAGACCAATCACTGATCCTCACTCCTTGTCCCACTTGCATGAATAAGCAGATTTCTAGTGACCTTTTGAGCATGCATTAGCTACTTTCCCCTGAAAACTCTTGGCAACACTGCTTCAGTAACTGCTTTATCCTTGTCAGGGCTGTGGATCCAGAGCTTGTCCTAAACAATGGGCATGAGGTGTGTAGACACTCCGGATGGAATGCCATTCCATGGCAGAGCACTAAACAGACATACATTCAGTTTAGCATCCAGCTAATGTGAAACACCACACAGACAATAACCAAGCTGAGAGTGAAGCCTGGAGCTGTGCCAACCAGCTATTACTGGAATTAATAGAATAGCATATAGTTGATGTACATTAATCTAAAGAGCTAATCTGTGCATCTCACAAACTATTTGATGTAAAACTAGCAACACTAAAACCTCCATACTTGAAAACTGTCACGAGTTAAGACTAGCTGAATAACAGCTTTGTTGCCTCAGTGTTCATATGTAGCTAAGCTAAAGGCTGGCACACATAATCTCTGGTTTTGTGTCAGGTTTCTCTAATGTCAGAATTTCAACACTGACAGTTTCGGAAAATGAGAAGTTGATCCTGAGAAAATCTCGACTCAGCTATTTACTTTTTTACAGGTTTAACAGGATGGTAAAAGGGGGTAGGGTGTGTACAGCTGGGGACATTTCTGAAGTGCATATTCATAGAGTTTGGTTCGCTTTGGATGAGAGGTAAGGTTAGGGGAAATGGGGGTGGGGGTTGCATAAGTATTCACACCCCTAAACTAATACTTTGTTGAAGCACCGTTTTCATTTTATCACACCAGTCCTTTTGGGTAAAGAGTCTATCAGCATGGGACATTATAGATCCATACATTAAAGATCCATCAAATATTAAGAACATCTACTGTGAACATCTACTCTACATTAAGAACATCTACTTGCTTTATGTCAGCCCACAGACTCTGGGATCTGAAGGTCTTTCAAAAACTATTTCAAGAACATCTCCTTTTGGCCATCCTTCTGTTGACTGGAATGTTAAGCTTTGGGTCATTGTCATGCTGAAAGGTGAAATTCCTAACAGACATCTGAAGTCTTTGCATTTAAATGTGCTTAAAAATCTACTATTTTGAAGCTCTTTGTGATTCCTTTCACCTAAGGATAAATAAAAGCACCAGTTCAGGCTGAGGAAAAGCAGCCATGAAGCATAATGCTGCCACCACCATGCTACAGTGGGTATGGTGTTCTTTTGGTGTTAACTTTTGGAATTGTGGAATTTCGGTCTAAGACATTCTGCTTATATAGTTTTGGGCGATTTATTTAAGCTTTAATTTTTTTGTGCTACCCTACCCCATAGATTACACATGTAAAGAATATCAGAGATTGCTATAAGAGTAATCAGTACTTGTCAGATATTCTTGCAGCTCCTTTAACGTTGAAAATAGGTCTCTTGGCAGCCTCCTTGGTAGGTTTTTGTCTCGTTCTTTTATCAGTTTTGGAGGTACATCCTGTCAGTGTAGTGCTCCGTTTGTTGATGATGGCCTTTACGGTGTTTCATGGTACATCAAATGTTTCGGAAATACTTTTACACCCCTCTCCTGATGGATACCTTTCAACAAGTCAGATACCATGCATGCTTTGTAAGCTCTTTGTGGACCATGACTTCAGCAGACGGAAGAAACCAAGAAGACTTCTGATGAAAGCTGTATGATAATTACTTTTGAACAGAAGAATGAATGTGACTGATTCATTCTGAACGCATTCACATCGACAATAATAAAAAAGAGTTAGCTCAGTTATGTAACCAGGTTACTGTAACATCGGATATATATTTTTTTCCTTCATGGGAAAAAGTTCTGACATGATTTATCTTGCTTCCATTTTTTTACATCACAAAAACCTGACATTTTAACAATGGAGGGAAGACTTTTTATATTCATTGTACGTACACATTCTTTTGACAACTGGGACAAGCTGACTCTTGGGACTTTGCTTTTGTTGGTTTGGTTTTGCATCATTATCCTGTTCAGACTAATCCCTCTTTCACATCTATTTGAGTGATCTGCCCCAATATGCCCAGACAACTGTAGTCATTCATATAATCTGGCATGACTGAATATCTTGGTGTAGTTAGACATGAATTTAATATTACATATACTGCAGTGCAACCCACTGAAATACACATTCACACAGTTCCTGTGTTTATAATGAGCCCAACACAGATACTAATCTAACACTCTCATTATGTCTAACTTTAGAAGCTCTGATTGCCCAATAATAAAGTGAAAGGCTGTTCTTAGAAAAAGATTTCTGATGTTAGTCTCAACTTCCATCACACACACACACACACACACTTACAGAGTTAGACTTCAACCGAAGCTCTCCCTCAGGACTTTAAAATTTTCACTCACCTTCTTTCTCCTTTCCTCCCAGCAAAGTTGCCTCTCCGTGTTCCCTTTTTTCCTCTGCACTTTTTGGGCACACCCACAGTCATATGTTTAGCTCCACACCTTCTCATTGTTTCTTCAGCTCTTGCTTATTTTTTTTTATTACTTTCTGAGTTGAGTTTGTCAGCCTCATCCTGTTTCTGCATTCAGTCACTTCAGCCACCTTCTCACAGATTCAGCCATTTCAGAGAACAAAAGAAGGAGAAAAAAGAGAGAGGAGTGAGGAGAGAAACAGCCTGCCACTTTTGCACATACACACACACACACACGCTCTCTCTCCCGGTGCAGGACTCCTTCTACTTTCACCCTTTCTCACTCCCCTCCTCTCTCTCTCTCTCTCTCTCTCTCTCTCTATCTCTCTTCCTGCCCTCCCCTTAGCCAGTCAGCCTTCTCTGTCCAAAGTCTAACTAATGCTTGCATTTGTGTGTGTGTGTGTGTGTGTGTGTGTGCACATGAAGGAAAACAAATCAAACACAAGATTGTTCAGACTAGTTTTGTGTACGTGTATGTACTCTGTGTGTGTGTGTGTGTGTTTAAAGGTATGTGGTCTTGCTACTGAGCAGCTTTCTTTGTTGTAATTAGTCCATAGTGTATGTGAATTTGAGCAGAATTCAAAACCTATAACAGACAGGAAGTGTTTGTGAGAATTAGTCGTTCTTTTCTTATCAATCATTTTCTTTACTTTCACTCAAAAAAACAAAAAACAAATTGAGCAGCTGTCTCTTTTCTCTCTCTCTCTCTCTCTCTCTCTCTCTCTCTCTCTCTCCCCCCCTCTCCAATTTAGCAAATTAATATGCCTTTTCCCGAGACCACATACTCCAGACAGCTGCGTCATCCTCATCCACGGAGCGAGATTATTTTGGTTATGAATAAATCTCTTAATCTTCTCCCATACCTAATGCATCCCACACATAATCTCCTCACATACCCTCACATATATTACGCAACAGCACGACATATTAGAAATCTAAAAAAGCTTAGAATTCATCAACTCTCTTCATCGGCGTGACGGCATGTTCAGAGTTTCAGAAATATCTTCTTGGGATGGGATTTTATAAAAGAGTGTGCCACTATATTACATATGTCCACGGCACAGTTCAAAGATTTAAACCGAATATTTGTTAATTTCAGTGGTGAAAAAAACCCTCTTTATTACTCTATTGTGTTATAGTTCCTGATAGGTGCTCCTAAATCAAGATCTTTTATTACATCTCGCCTGAGGTAAACGTTTTATAATCGACATCCTGAATGTATATACAGTATTCCTGTAAAGCTGCTCAGTGCAATTTCCATTATTAACACTGCTATACATATAAAATGGAATTCCATTCAGAAAGTGAAGAGGAAATGAAAGAAAGAAAGAAAGAAAGAAAGAAAGAGCGGGAAAGATTTATTTTAAGTGTGGGCACACCCTTACTGTTTATCTGTCACTCCTTATCTGATTGTCAGTAAGATTTGGCAGTAGATAAAAGCCGTAAAGATATTTATGGTTTGAACGGTTTAGACTTATGAACCTCACGGAAATTGCATCATTTCCTATTAGCATTTATTATTAACTGACCCTTGCTTTTGCTGTTTAGAATCATATCTGTCCTTCCTCACGATCCTTTATTAATTAGATCTTGTGACGTTTCTACAATTTCTGTCTGTCCTGGTTACAAACATGCTTGTTTGCTTGCTGTGAGTTCAGATCTCAGCTCTGCCACGAAGCCTCTGATGGTCCCTTTAACCTTCAGCTCTACACTTAATTGTGTTCTGCTTCACTTCTAAGCTGATTTTGATTAAACTGGAGTGATTGATTGAAATCGGATCGTGTAGACATTCAGTCTGTGTTATTTCTCGTACACACAAACACACAAATAAAAATAAAAATACTGTGAAGTGCTTAACGCTGATAAAAGTGGTTTCGAATAGACCGGAATAGATGTCCTCATAAAGAGTTATTGTGGTTTTCTGAATGAAAAATTTCATACATATTCAAAAAAAAAAAAAAAAAAATACTGTACAATGGGGTCATTTCCGTCATTAGTAACTATTAATCTGAGCGGTGGCGAGAAAAGGCAGTGCAGGACTGGCAGACATTTGCTTCATGCTTAATCTCCATCAAACGGAGATAATCTTGCATTTCTGGGGAAAAAAAGTAATTGTAGTTTCATTTAAAATAAAATAAAATAAAAATAAAATCCCGGATAATTTTTGTTTTGTTTTATGTTTCGAAAAAATACCCTTGTAACCTGTGGAAATTTAGGCTTATTTAATTGAACTGAATTCTGTGATTTCAATCCAAAAAAAAGTGTAATCATATGTGAAAAATTTTAAAAAAGTGTAATCAATAATATGGCAGAAAAAATCACAAACCTTTACAATCTATCCCAGTGTAAAAACCCCTTTCATGCCTTGCACATATATTTCACTTACACATGTACATGGTTTCTGTGTTCCCTGTTTGTTTGCTTTTATACCTATTTATATTTTATACCTTGTATATATTTTGTGTTTCCAGCACTGAGCATACGTGATTTATTAAATACAGATCTTATTCAAACAGCATAGTAGTAGGAGATGGCATGGTTCGATTATGTTGGTGCATTGAATGAATGTGTGAGACACTGTGTGGATGTGTAATGTATGTTGATGTTTGTGAAGGTGTTGTGGATAAGCTGCAGGTTTCCTGTGAGATCGGGTTGATACGGTGGTCACTCTCCTCGGATATACTCTAGATGAACTATGCTATAGCTATAATGATTATCCCTGGTGAACTTATTGACCTGTTAACTGCTATTTTATGTAACTGTTAAATGAGAACACCCTGGGTGTGTGTGTGTGTGTTATCTGAAATGTTTTCTGATGCATGTCCTAGAAATCCCTCAGTCTAATACATGCAGCAACATCAACACACAGATAGGAGAGAGCTCTGCACATAATCTCCTCTTTTTTCCTGACCCAGATTTTTCCTCTCTGACACACACATACACACACACACACACACATAGTCATGCACAAGGATTTATGCTAAAAGCATATGACCCGTTGGTGCTAAATTCTGAATGTCAAAACTTCATAACAATTGAAAATCAAAACACTGTATTTCAGAATGCATTGATTGCATTTATTATTATTGATTATTTATTTATTTTAATCTTAAAACCGAACAAACCCATACATATAACTAGATCTGCACCGTATAGCCACCTCTATCTTTATAGCACATATGCTACAGGCGGTCAGTGAGGCTTCAGGCAGTCAGTGTGCACATGCTGGGCACAGCTGTCTCCAGAGGGTGAAAGAGAGAAAGACCAAGTTCTGCAAATAGCTCTACTAATCCAGAAAGCAGACAGAACGTTCTGTTTTCTTGCTTCACACCGAATCGGCTTTGCTGCTTTGTAATAATGATCAACGCCCGAGAACGACACTGTGAGACTTAACGTAAAATATAATCCCAACATCATTTTTCCTTCTGCGTGTTGATCCATTAAGTTCAAACACAGACAGTCAGTTAGATGGATTCGTGGCTTCTTTGGCTTCTTGTGTGCTACATTATTTAAGCAGCAGGAGCTACCAGTGGCATTGTTTACTCTATACTGGTATAAACCAGCCCTTATAATTCTTGTCTAGTGTATTATTATTATTATTAGTAGTAGTAGTAGTAGTAGTATTAGCCTGGTATTCCCAACAGGGTTACTTTATAGTGACAGTTCCCTCTCGAAACTATTGGAACCACAAGGCCAATTCAATTGTTTTCGATGTAGACTGCTCTAAATGAAAAGAAGAAGAAGAAAAGAGAGCTTAGAATTTCAGCCTTTGTTTCCTGCTATTTATATGTTGGTTGTGCTACACAGCATAGAACATAGCACATTTTGTTCCAGACTACCCAGTTTTTAAGCAAGCAAAAATATTGGAACATGCGACTGACAGGTGCTTCTTGTTCCCCAAAACTGAGTCCTGTTAGACTGATAGTTTAAACAATAAAAAGCTCATCTACTTGTGGTTTTTAGACCTCAGTGTCATCTGTTATGACTGCATCTGATGTTAAAAGCATAAGCTATGATGAAGATCAGGGAAGAAATGCAAGCCATTCTGAAGCTGAGAATTAGAGGCATTGCACAAACATAACCGATAGTCTGCAATGTCCTGAAAAAGAAAGGAAACCAGAGGTGTACTGAGTAACTGACACCAAACAGTTTGGCAAAGAAAAACAACAACAGCGAATGAATAAAGGCATCACCAACAACCTCCACTGGGCAGGAGTAAAGGTATCACACTCTATCATTCATAGAAGATGTAGAAGAAAGAAATATAGAGTACCACAAGATGCGGAACACTCATCTGCGGTAACAATCAGAAGGACAGGTTATAATTCACAGAGCCACAGAAGTTCTGGAATCAAGATTAACCTGTACTAAAGTGATGGAAAGACCAAAGTGTGGTGAAAGAAGCTCCTAGCTCATCATTCAAGCACGGTGAAGGTAGTGTCATGGCTTGGGCTTGCATGACTGCTTCTGGAACAGACTCACTAATCTTTATTGATGATGGCACTCGTGATGGTAGCAGCAGAATGACTTCAGACATCTACAGAAACATTCTGTCTGCAGATCATCATGCAGTAAGAACAATGACCTGAAACACACTACCAACACAACAAGGACATCATCAGTGGAAGGTTTTAGACTGGCCAAGCCAGACCTTAACTCAACTGAGCGGCATTTCACTTCATGAAGGGAGAAACCCCCAAAACAAACGACAACTGAAAGAAGCTGTGTTAAAAGCATCACAAAAGAAGAAGAATATCCAACAATTGGATATTGTTAGTGAGTCACAGGCTCATACAATTATCGCAAGCAACGGATTTGCAATAAAATATTAAGTATTATTTACTCTTGCCTAAAAATGATGTGGCCTTGATACAAATGTTTTATGTTGTTTAACACATCTAGATGTCAATACCAGGAAATAAAAGCTTAAATCACGAATCCTCATTGCATATCCATCTTTTGATCTCAACCCTAAATAACTTCAGTGTACAGCACAGACAAATGAATTGGCCTTGCCGTTCCAATAGTTTTGGATAGGGACAGAATGTTAATACATTGTTGTTACTTTTTTCTTTTGTATTTTGTCGTCTCACTAAATTGACTCTGTGATCAGCAGCAACAAGTTTACACTATTTACATCACAACCATTTTAGATATCAAGCTGCATCCATCTCTATGCCTTTTTTCAGTCACTCCACCCTGACTCCAATATATCCCACTTGAATTACCTCCTCATTACCTCCTTATTCTCTCCTCACTGCATTCATCGTCTATCGCCGTCTTGTCTCTTCTACACCAGGGTTTTTATTAAACATGCACATGCTTTGCTTCTGTCCCAGATCCTCTGTTGCAGCTTAAACACTTTTATTTACACAAATTAAATAATCAAAGGCAGCCCATTGGACCAGACTCTAGCTAAAGGTTTAGCGACATTAGCTGTAAAAAGGAAGAGTTTTCACAGGCTTTCATTTTATGTTTCAATTTTATTTTATGACTTGGATTTTTAGCAGAAAAAAAACGAATGTATAACACCGAAAGAACAAAGAAGTAAGTGTTTCTCCCTGCGTAAAATTCAAAACAGATCTATGGCACTAATCCAGAGTGATCTTGTGAGAGCTTTGCTCCTTGACTGCCAGATGTGCTACACAGCATTCAGAAAGGATTAAGAGCAGCTGAGAGAAAGTGCAGAATATCACAACTTGATGATCATCTTTTTTTTTTTCTCTGACATGAATGCTGGCAAGAAATCTAGAATCAACTTCCCTTCATCTTCCACTGATGCAGAGTCGATTATGTTTTTCTGCATGTCTCAAGCCGCCCCCGAATCCTCCTCCTTAACTGCTGATGGCTTTGCCACCTTCTTTGAAGAGAAAATTAACAGGGCCCACCAATCTTCCTCTCCCACTTCTATTAATACAATTCATCCTTCTCATTTTATTAATATACTTTTTCGTCTCTTTCCAGAGGTTCTCTCATCTACCGCTCATCTGCTGGATCCTATCCCATCCTACACTAGAGACCTCTGTTATTAGCAGCTCCTGATCAGTATCCGTCATTCTGTTTTCTCATCAAAACATCTGATTTTGCAGCTTTCTATCACCTGGCTCTCTCAGCAGACTGACTAGACCCCAACCAAATCAGTGCTCGTGGCTGTTACTGAGAAGCATCTCTCTACTAGATCAGCAAAACTGTCACTGATCCTGATCCTTCTTGACCTCTGAGTGGCCTTTGGCATGTTCAATCGCAAGACTCGGCTGTTCCTCTTGACAAGCCTTTGAAATTAGTGTTTCAGTTTGGAAGTGCTAAGCTTGCTAAGTGGAAAAACTGTCATATCAGGTGACCTCCACATCTGCTCCGTGCAAACACTCGAGTCTCACAATGAGTGCTTGGTCCTTTTTTTGATTATCTATCCTCTGTACACGCTATCTTCATGAAATAATATCACCAACATCTATTGCTATTATGCTGATGACACAGAACTCATTCTCTCATCGCTCAGAGAGATCGATGCTTCTGCCGTGGATCTCTACCAGTGTGTGTCGGCATCCCAGCATGGATGACAGCTCATCAGCTGAAACTAAATCCTGTCTATGATCACACCATCTGTCGAGATACAAAAACCTGGGTGTGATTCTGGACAACCCGCTATCATTCTCTGCTTGTGGTGCAAACTTGTCACAATCGAGGAGGTTTCTCTTCCACAAAAACCAGGATGATCCAGGCTTTTTCCAGGCCACAAAGTCCCTTGTCATCTGTAGACTGGATAACTACTTGCCCCTGGCATTTCTTCCTCTGTGTGCCATTAGACTGTTAATTCGATTCTCCACATTATCCCATTGCTTCATTCCTTCCATTCGCTCCCTGTAGCTGACTGCATCAGATTTAACACACAGATGAATGCCTAAAAATCCTTCACGGCTTATGAAAGATTCTACTGAACTCACAAATTGGTCAACGAATCACGTTTATTATGAGAGCCACAGTTACTATATTGTAGTTTGATATCACAGGTTTGTGAAGTGTAGTAAAGAAGAAAGCTTCAGGAAATGTGCTTTGCTTTAATCTAAAATAGGGCAGTAACAAAAGACACAAAACCAGTGGGTCTGTGCCTCAGATTCTTGCCCTTGGCTGGAACCTGATGTGGGATTCTGCTGTTGTCGTCCATCTGCTTCAAGGTTCGACGTGTTGTGCTGTGAGTTCTGAGAAGCTTTTATTCGCACCATGGTTGTAAAGAGTGATCATTTGTATTGTAGTCTTCTGTCCACCTCAAAGCACATCAAATTTTACAATTACATTTACTGCCTGTGCTAGACGCCTTTAGAGTGGCTTACTTTTATCTCAATTATAAAAATCATACAACTGAGCAGTTGAGGGTTAAGGGCATTGCTCAAGGGCCCAGCAGTGGCAGCTTTGTGGTGCTGTGATTTGAACTCACACCTTCTAATCTAAAAGTCCTAAAGACTGAGCAACCTACTGCAGAGATCTGCTATGACCTCTATCATCAACAAGGCATTTCTGCCCACAGACCTGCCTCTCGCTGCATGTACTTTCTTTTCTGTCTACTCTCTCTAGACTGTTGTGAGTTTAAAAAAAGAACCCAGATCAGCACTTTCTGAAATACTCGACCCAGCACATCTGGCACCAGCAACCACGGCATTATTAAAATCACTGAGATTGCAATTTTTTTTCCCCCCTTGTTCTGATTTCTGATGTTTGATATGAAATATAATTGCAGCTCCTGTAGCTGCATGAGATTATACATTGAATTACTGTCATGTGATTGGCTGATTGGATAATTGCATCAATGGGAAGGTGTACATGTGTTCCTTTTAAAGTGGACTTGAAAATCAGACAACTTAATATTACCTTTATTCTGATTCAAGGGAACAGCAGTCTAGTTACAAAACTATCATCCACGTCTAATATACAGAGGAATGCTGATAAAAACGGAAAACCTCCCCCTTTCCTGTTTTCTCCTCCTTTTCTCGTCATGTGTCTTCACCGCCCGTGTCACTCTGAAGACGAGACGTCTGAGCCCATTTCTCATTTTGTCTGGCAGCCTTGATGTACAGTTTTGTGCCAGTATTCACAACTGTGGTTGTCAAGCGAATCCAAACCATATCAACTGTTGCTTTATCCTTTATATTCTTTCAATATATTATTGCAGCTCTCATGCCAGAGATATTAATCTATCTTCATTCACATTCACCATTAAAATAAAAGGCTAATGGAGAAATAGACTGCTGCGTAAAGCTTCAGAAGGAAATAAGGATACCTTGAAGTAGCGTGGAGAGTGTCAAAGACTTACAGTAGATCACTGGATGTTCATAATGCACATACAGAGACGCTTTTTAAAAAAATATTGAAAGAAGTTTTTAATAGACTGTAAATGACTGATGATTCAATGTTTTACTTTTCCATTTTTTTCCTCATTATATCATAGTAACTGGGATTATTATGGTATGTCTATGGTTGTTATGGTTCTCTCTCTCTCTACTTCTTTTGCTCACTTTCTCTTTCCTTTCTCTTTCCTCTCCTCTCCTCTCCTCTCCTCCTTCCTCTCTCCCTATCACTTGCTTTCTATTTTCTCTTTGCTCTCTGCGTCTTTCATTTCTTATATTTGTTTCCGTTTCTCTCGTCTTCCTATCCTATTCTCATTTTGTCGTCTTGTGTTTTGCCTTCTCACCTTCATCTGTCACTTTCTTTCTTTTCTATTTAACAACACCAGCAGTATGTTTTATTTATTTTATTTTTTTTTTCTTACAGTAGTTCACACAATTATACTGGTTTCCATTTTAATCTTAAGTTAATTATCTACAAGAAGAATGCACTTTTTCTTTTTTCTTAAGAAATACACACGTAATAGGGTCCCAGCTAAAGTTGCTGAAGAGAAAACAAACAGGACTCCTGATCAGTATCGGCTTCAGTGCATTCGAAGGAGTTGAGTAGAGTTGTTTTATGTCTCAGACACCTGGTTTCTTTGGGGTTTTGATTGATGGGGAAAAACATTTTGAAATTATAACCTTTAATGTAATTCCGGTCCTCGTGGTAATAAAGGCAGTTATTTCTGTCACATTTACTCAGTCTGTTTGACCCTTTCTCTTAGATTTTTCTATTTTTCTTTTTGATTGTGTGTGTGTGTGTGTGTATACATGGGTATGAGTAAGTATCAGGGTGTGACAAAGTGGAGGACACCTCAAAGCTGCACACAGGCACCCGGCTGATACCTAAGGTCAAAGGTCATGAGAAAAGCATGGAACAAAAGATCTCATTCAGGGAATATCGCAGAGAAAGAAAGCGCTTTCATTCTGGCGATCCATGTCTGTGTTTTAGCGAAATAGAAGGAGCAATAATACTTTTGTGTAGTAACATGGACATGCGATTGTTCGCTCCGAAAAGAAAGTTGCCCCCAAGGTGATACACGAAGACAAAAGCAAGAGCTTTTTCCTCTTAGAGGTAACACTAGCCAATCTCCCCTGAAGCACTCGAAGCATTTCTTAGAAAAAACATGCACAGAGGAAAGGGAGTGTTTTGCGCTCGTCGTGTGTTCATTCAAAGCTTGTCCATACAAAAGTCCATACAATATTTATTAGAAGGTAAACAACACAGAGAAGGATGACGTCTCTCTCTCTCCAATGTACAATATGACAAGAACTAAGTATTGTCTAACTGATTGTTTCCTGTACACATGACAAGACACTCTTTATTCTTGGACCTTGAATGAATATAGTGAGAGAATAATTATACAATATCTCTTTCATATTTTGGATATTCTTGGGTCTGTGCAAGTTGACTCACCTCCCACATTTGAAGCTTTTTATTAAAGGATAACGATTAATGATTGTAAAACATGTTTGTTTGTTTATTATGGTTCATTATATTGTCGATTCACGTACAGCCAAGTTTGGACCTCTTGGCAGAGGCAACCAGGTTTTTACAACTAATTATCAAGAGCGCCTGGGCCACCATCCTTCTCGGTTTTCAGCAACATTGATTTTAGTTGCGAAACATTGATTTTCTGTTTTTGTTCATTTGTTTGTTGACTTGGCTCAAGTATGTTTGGCTCAGCATCTTGTTCAATGCTCTATCTCTGGTCAAACTTGAACCTCCTGGCAAAAGCAGCTAGGTTTTGGACTGAAATATCTTGCTACTTAGCAGAATTCATGATGCCATCAGTGGGTAATATCTTTTCCTTCTGTGAAGTCTGTTTTTTTCACCAAAAAAGAATTAGATTGTAGACTGCACTTTGGTTATTGGTGTTATATGTAAGTGATGTAATGGAGAGCTTGGAATTAACTGTGGAAATTCCCAAACACCCACCAGTCCTCCCAATCAATTTTCCTTTCTGTCCCTGTCTTATTTAATCTCTCCACACACACACACACACACACACACACACACCCACACACGGCTAATCTTTGCTTGAACCAGTGAGATCACAGAAAAGATCTAGAGCAAGACCACAACTCATAGATCAAACACCCTCACAGGCCACCTGAACTCTCGCAGGTCGTTGCACCAGAGGGTCGTGTGTGTGTGTGTGTGTGTGTGTGTAGGTATGGGGGGTGGGGATGGTAGCACTGAGCACAAACAAACAAAAAGGAGATCAGAAACTCAGCTATTAAAAAAGGACCCCGAGGACTCAGAGGACCAGATTTGGACGAAAGCTGCCGGATGAACTGGTTTTGATTTTTACTGCAATGCATTTCTACACACAACTCAGCAGTTTTCTCTACGAATATAAATGTGTACTGTTTGTCTGAAATAAGTAATATATATCTTACTTAAAATAATAATAATAATAATTATTATTATTATTATTATTGTTGTTGTTGTTGTTGTTGTTGTTATTATTATTACTCTTTTTAGCCAGTATTTTAGTATAAAGCCGCACATTTTAAGACTTTTACAGACTCTCCAGACGTTTTAGTCTTCCAAATGTTTATAAATTTTTTATAAATTCTTTATTAAAGCAGAGTATAGCAAGCATCTAAAAATAGATAGGACTTACTTTGATAGCAGTATAACTAGATCTACAATATTCACACATTTACCCCAAATACGCTCAGATATTCCACATTTCCCTGCTTGTAAATGAGTGCCTTTTAAATATTTCAATTGAAATACTTCTTCAGACATTCCCTATAAATGCATGTAGCACGTGCCAACACATACAGTACAGTGGTCTACAGCAAAAAAAAAAAAAAATGGGCCAATGTACCGTTACTGGATTTGCTCTGACACCTAGCGGCAGCTCTGAGTATTGCAGGCGTCGATGCAATCTAGAAGTTTTCTGAGCACATGACAGAAAAAGACATTGAGCTGAATTAAAAACGAACATGCTAACGTGTAGCTACAAGAGGTTTTTTTTTTTTTTTTTTTTTTTTTAAATGGCTGTGCATGTGTTTATTATTTGATTCTGAAAAAAAAAATGCTATCAGTTTTTCCCTCCATTTATTGGTCATGTGTCTTTTCCCACCCAGCAACTAGCTCTCCGCTCTTATACAACTACCAAAAAGGGAGAATGAAGGCCTCCAAACATGGAAACCAGCCAACCATATCGTTTCAAACTGCTGCGTCACATGATAGAGTAACACTCTCACATCCACCAACTCACAGACGCCCATGATTGGCTAGTATCAGTGTGATTGACCAGGAGGAAAGAGCATGCAATCCCTCCCACCAAGAGAGCATTTTCCATTTCATTTTCACTCCAGGACTCTGATGGCTGGCATCGCTGCGATTTGAACTCTTTTCTCTCGTGCCACTCCAAAGCTGTTCAATCTTTTTAAAAAGTGATTCCATCTCATAGGTGTAGGGTCACTGGTATGAGCTCAGATTAGTGTTTGTATGGAGTTTTACATGTTCTTTCAGTCTATGTGGGTTTGCTCTGGGTTATTCCGTTTCCTCCCATCTACTAGAAACATACCATAAGGTAGAAATGGTCTTCAAGTAAATTGTCTTCAGTGTAAATTAGTGTTTTATAATCTGAACATCTCTCTCTCTCACGCCACATGCTACTCCTACATTATCAGTGATTCTGACTCTACAATCTTCTCCCTACAATCCTGATGCCCTTCTTCTGGTCATAGTCTCATCACTTGGAGCTTCACGTGGACAACATGGAGATACATGGGACTGCTGTCGATGGTAACACTTAGAAACCATGGAGACTGCAATTGATGCGAAGACTTCGACACTTAATTCTCCATCAGGAAACTGTTGTAACTTCAGCAAGGCAGACTTGTACATATTACAACTACAATTCATTTCCTGGTTACAACATCGCACTTTTTAATCATATAGTACACAGTTATAGAAGGGAAATTATTTATCACACTATATGGTGTCACCCAGATGAGGATGGCTTCCCTTTTGAGTCCCTTTTGGATGTTTTTATTTCAGTATCTACATTCTATTCTATTCTATTCTATTCTATTCTATTCTATTCTATTCTATATTGTCTACCAATAATATGTGAGCAACATGTATGTACACATTTGTTTTAATTTTTAGAAAATTAAGCTTAAACTTTGTTAAAATTTTAAGGACATTGAGATTTGCTGCAGGAAACAATGTTTTTAAAAGGATGTTCCACATTTTTAAGTATTATTTATACAGTGATAACACAATAATGGTATAACCAGTAAAACCTTTGTTTTGGTATCTTAACCTACTTGTGTTTCTTTTCTGTATATACTGTAATGTTATATAGTTATATGGCTTCACTGGAAGAGGGTGGAGTTGACGTTCAGTACAATTCCAGCTTCGGGGTAAACCCACTTCACATCACATCACTGAGAGTTTACATCACTGAGGCTTCTCATGGTGATAAAACATTTATTTTTCAAACATTGTTAATATCTTTTTCTTAAGCAGATAAATCGCAAAATAATCTGAAACAATTTACAGAGATAATCCTTTGCAGCAAAATAGAACAATCTTCTGAAACACATCCTTGGAATGCATAAGAATCAAAGTAATAATTTAATTCCACAGAACACAACTTGCAGTATACTTGTGTGTATTTGTTTCAAGTAAAGAAGTTACCTGTAAGGAGGGAATTGTGTGTTTTCATGCATGCAGAGGGTGTGGAGAAGAGCTACATGACTACATGAAGGTCAGAAGCCGCGCTTTAATGGCCGTGAGTAACAAGATCGGCTTAAACTGCGGGTCACCGTGTACGAGTATATGGCTTACACACAACAGTTGAACTGAGCTCACGTGGTTATTGAGGACATCATCATCTGTCTGCTAAATCTTTCATTTGTTTGCTAACTTCACTCGCCTCTGCTAAGGCTTCCTTTCTGTGGTTTTATATTTTAATTTTTTTTTATTTGTCACATATACATTACTGCACAGTGAAATTCTTTCTTCGCATATCCCATCCCTGGGGGTTGGGGTCAGAGCGCAGGGACAGCTGTTACAGTGCCCCAGGAGCAGGGTGGGTTGAGGGCCTTGCTCAAGGGCCCAACAGTGGCAGCTCGGCGGTGCTGGGGCTTGATCCCCTTAACCGCTTGAGCTACCACCACCCTAGTTGGGTGTTTTAGTTCAACAGTCTCATTTTTTTTCCCACTTCCCAGACAAAACATTCACAGCAAAGTTGGTTTCAGTTCGTCTTCCCTCTTGTGTAGTTTGTAAACCAGCGCTGTTAGGAATCTACTCACAATGAAATTCCTTTCATTTCAACAATAAATGCAGATGAAACTAGTGAAGCCTTCTAGAATTTTCTGCTCAACTTGTCATCCGTTTCTGCTTTCTCGATTGCCACTTCTAGTAATGTGTATTAACTTAAGCTAAAGATACTAGGGGACAACTTGGCTTGGAAAAAATGAAATAGTTCAAGTTTACAAGTTAGCAAAAAATGATTAACCAAGATTAACAGAGCAGAGATCATCACCATGTAAAGTAATTTAGCAGACGGAATAAAGTTTTCCCCAGACTTTCAGACACCCAATAGCTTCAAGACTTTATATATAAATTTTTCTTTACATGCTTTATTTTCTTAGAGTCTAATAATTTGAAGTCTAGTTTTAAAAAGGTTATGATCTGCTTATAATCCAGGCTTTATATTTGTTTATATACTGACCAGGCCTGAGGTAGCTTAGCGGTTAAGATGACGGACCACTGCTTGAAAGCTCAGGAGTTCAAATCCCATCTCTGCTACTGCTGGACCCTTGAGCGAGACCTTTAATGCTTGAAGGCTCAGGTGTATAAATGTAAACTGCTCTAGATAAGCAGGTCTGCCAAATGCTGAAAATATCAATCTATTTTTTTTGGTCTGGTTTGATAACTGAAGACATGGCATGTTAAAAAAAAAAAAAAAATCCATGAGGAAAACTAGGGGCATGAGTCAGAAGTGGTAAAGTATCATCTCTGAAACATACAAAATATATCAAATTGTCTTATTTATAGCTATAAATGAATCATTAATACAGAGGCATTAAATGGTAAAAGGCAGCATTTTGTCATGCTATTTGTAACTCGACCCTTGAATAACCCTGATATTTTTTATAACATCAAAATTGTTGCTTTCAGATCGGATAAAGCAAACGTATCGACTAACGGGCTAGTCAGCAACGCGGCTGTATAGGAAACAAGTCCAACTACACGACCTCTCTCGCTGCTAGGATGTCGACGGAAAAAATTGCGAATGCAAGTTTCCACCTGTGAAATGTGACTGATTTATGCAGGGAAGTTGACAAGGTGTGTTAAAACAGCAGTAAGAGCCGGGGCTACTCTTCTGCATCTTCGAGTCATCCTCTTTTTCATCATCAAGTGCATGGTTTGACGTACTAGCATTAAGGAGCCATTAGCACTTCCTCAAGCTCGTTTTAAGCTACAGAGATATGTGTATGATGTGTGAATGCTGTCATTTTGGAATAACCATCACTGTATATAATTTGGCATTTTATGTTCATCGAGTGGCATTTTCATCTCTCACACACACACACACACACACACACACACACACACTCAAAAGTCCTTCATTTAAAACACACACAGCTTCACAAGAAGCAATTTCTTTTTAGAAACAAGTATGAACGTAGCCAATTCTTCGCTGTCTTACTGGGAAGAAGTGAACATCATTTTGAAGACATTACATTGTTTAGAAGACAAGAAAGTTAGCCTGAGGCTCACGTCACAACTGAGGGACAGTTAATAACAAAAAGAAAAATGCATGCCTCTGATTATAAGAATTAGTTTGTCTCAAATTATACATGACTATCCATTAAACTGAAACCGTAACTGGTACATCAAACAGATTCATATTAAAAAATAAAGTGATATAGAGAACGTATAGACTTGGCATGTTTGTTCAACCTGATGTTCACACCTAAGCTAGCATAAGACCCCAAAAAACAAAGCTACACAAACGGATCAGTGTGACTTGCGAAGGCTGATGTGTAGAAGCACGAACGAAGGGTGGAGGTTAGAGGGGAACAGTTGCTACAGTTTAATTCTGTTCTCTGCTTTCAAACCACAGAGAAAAGCAAAAAAGAAAACTTTATATGAAGCACCAGAAAAAAATTCTTAGCAGTTATGCTAATGAATAGATAAATAAATGCATGAAATATTGGGTTTGGATGTGCTACTATGTACAGACGTGTACTTGTTTTGTGGACTACTTTCCAAGTTCCTGGCCTAAAGGTAAGGCTTCCTGATTGACCTGTTGCTCGTACAGGGCTTATTAAGCATGTAAATACCATCATATACAGCAGTGGGGTTAAAAAAAAAGTCTGAGTCTGTTACCAAGAACTGCTTTCAGCATTTTAACAGAACTGCAGTTGATATCTTGCAGACAAGACAAAACATTAATATGTGTATATGTATGAACTTATAGACTCAATGCTTGTAAGTATGGTAAAGTATAACATACAAAGAATAGAGACAGACAATTAATAAGAGACGCTGGGTGTGTATATCTATATATGAAGATTTCGTATACACTATACAGCTAAAAGTAGTGGACACCTGACCATCACATCCATATGTGCTGTTAGAATAACCTCCACTCTACTAGGATTTTGGAGCATGGCTGTGGGGATTTGTGTTCGTTCAGCCACAAGACCAGGCGCTGATGTTAGGTGAGAAGGTCTAGCACACAGTCATGCCAAAGGGGTTAAGGTCAGGGCTCTGTGCAGGCCACACAGGTTCTTCCATTGCAACAAAGTCTTCATGGAGCTTGCTTTGTGCACAGGGATATCGCCATGCTGGAGCGGGAATCAGAAGTTTAGGGAGGTAGCACATATGGGTGTGATGATCCACATTCTCTTGGCCATGTAGTGGGGTGAATGAACAGAGTATTTTATGATGCAAACAGATTCAGTATAATTGATGATGAATTAAAAGCAGTGCTTGATGGTCAACTCAGACTTTTTTTTGACTTCTTGGGTTTGGTTCTCAGAATGGTGCCCAGGGTCCATGACACTTACTTTTCTTTTTTTTTCTTTTTTTTTTTTTTTTACAGTGAAGGAAATCCCATCTCTAAAAACTCATTCCAATCAAAGATAATCGATTTATTCAGTTTAGTTAGTTCTTAAAGCTAACTTGTTCGACTGGTCATTTGAATCGAATGGGTTTAGTCCAAACATCGATAAGTCAAAAACAAGTCAGTCTCAGAAATAGAAAGCACCATAGAAAGGCTGCAGTAAATAGCCAAAATATTGTGCGTATTTTTAAATAATGAATCTTATTTGAAGAGTTGGATTAAAACACACTAGAGGCGCGGAATTCATTTTTATAGTTAAAGGGGACCCCGGCTGAAAGTTTGAGACCCCCTGGTTTATTTACCCCTGGTGTATATTTTGCATGCAAAAGTGTCGAACCGCTAAAATAAGCCCTATACCAACTTCATCCTGAGGCGAACTCAGTGTCTGAGATGACGTGTCAGCTGCGGTCCTTCTCCTTTCTGATTGTCATGCTTGAGTTTCGTCTCTTGTGCTTGACGAGATATCTGAAAAGTAGCCTGGAAGCTTGGTGCAAAACGCTGAACATGTCTGCTTTTCCTCACAGTGTGTCTGGTGGCGGCCATGTTCCCTTCGCTGCATCAGTTTTGTACTGTTTAGGAGGGCGGCCATCTTGGAAGCGTCGGTTTTGATGTACTGTCGATGCAGCTGGCGTGAAACTCTTGCCGAGATGAGAAACCCGTGGAAGTCATCAGCTACTCTATGTGGCATGGGGCAGCGTTGAACTAGTTTCACGCTAGTCCATGAGAGTCAAGCGGTAAACATGCCCTGTAATAAGGGCACGACATATATTTATGAGCATTGTTATGGACAGACATTGTTGCTGCAACACACAGAGACGTACAGGATCAGAATGGACTAGTGCAGCAGAGAGATGGCTGTATGGAAGCCTGGGTTTGCTCTGTGTAAGATCTAATGGTGCATGAGCGCCACAGAGTGGAAGAAGAGAGTGAGTGACAGCGTGTTTCTCAGCTGCCTTTGGCAAGAAGAGCTAAAAGGCGGGCTAGTCGAAAGAAGGCAGAGCCTGTCAGTCCTGCAGCAGAGTTTCCCTCCAGTTGAAGCTGTGATTGGGCCCATGAGTCAGGGGCAGGATGGGCGGGTCCACGAGTTGCCACACCCCCGTCTCGCCCATCTCTTCACAGGCACAGAAACCTAAGTAAGGAATCTGCCAAAACGGAGAAAGCTTAAGTAAGATTGCAGATAAATTCGATGCATTTTATACAACTATAAATGAAAAGTGTATTATTTTCTACTATTTATTATCTATAATACTTTTTTGTCGTACTGTTTAATGTTTTCTTCCTGAATCAGTTTGAAATAATCCAATAGAACATTCACAGTCCTCATAAATAAGCAGCATTTGGTTGCCCCAGACACATCTCATGTTTAAACCATGAACACTGATTCGATTAGCAGGCGCTGTCCTTTCCCTTATTTGGTACAAAAGATGGTGCATCGGTGCCTCCTAGTGGTTTAGTTCACAGAACCAGGAAGTCGCATGGCAAAACTGAGGTAAACTGACTTACAGCAGACCTGCTCACCTAATAAATCCTAATAGATGCAAAAGATTCCATGCTTTAAGTTTGATTCCTACAATGAAACTACCACCCTTTTAAGCTTTATTCCACTGGTTTATAGATGTGCTCTCATCTTAAGAAAACATTTCATGAATAAACCCGGTTTAATAAGTCGCAGTTCAGTCTCCGTTATGTACAAAATATATGTGATAAAATTCTTTTTATACCACAGGAGGCAGTGGAGCACTATATGTCTCTGTATCACATCTCAGTGTCGATTAGAAATGAAGCTGCTTGTTCAGTTTATCCCATAAACGTCAGGTGTGCTTTCTTTAGATGAAACATAAAACACAATAATTGATAACAACATTAAGGATCTTTGGGCCAGGATCAGTCTAAAAGGTATTAACATTGACATTAAATGTAACTCTAAGCAGATTAAATGTGTTGTAGAAGAGGTATAAGAGGGATATGCTGGTATTAGGAATTTTATATTAGGAATTTTTATATTAGGAATATTCTCAACTTCACACGTTAATCAGTGAATTAAATGGAAGGGAAAAGAGGCACATAATAGGGACACTCGGATTGTCTTAATATTAGCTATAAGACTACTAATTAATGACCATGTGTGATTTATATGATTTCAAATCCAACAGATTTATCTCCACACTGGTTTCATTCACATAAGAGTTTCAGTTTATGAGACTGTACAAGCAGCATGTCTAGTCTAAACACACACTTTGTTTTGTTAAGATTCTTCGTGAAGATGCACAAACATGAGAAATGATGCACATTTGTTTCGAATAAAAAATAACAAGAAATGAGCAACATTTGGTAACAGACCTTTCGGACCACTTGCACAAAGTCTTTGGCGTTCTGTGGGCTGAGGCCCTGCATCTGGCGTGTACAGGCCTCTAAAGACGACGCGTGGGCCACTATCAGCACTGTGTTTCCTGTTCACAAAACCACATGGAAAACATAAATCTGGAAGCACACCCACTTAAGCAGTTCAAAGCTGGTCATTAGAGAATATACTTTACACACTTCTGTAACTTTAGCTTTTATACATTTGTCTGTAATACAATATGAAATATTTCCTGAGAAAGAGAATATCAGTATGACTCTAGATTTTTTGATTGCATCTCGTGAGAATATTGAATTAATTGTCCGTACACAAGACGGAAAAGCGCAGCAGCGCTCCTTACCCAGGGCTTTACACTCAGCTAAGATTTCCCGTGTCACTTGGAAACTGCGAGTGATGTACGTGTCGTACGACTCGGACACAGTCAGCTTGTTGATGGGAATATGAGGTCTAGGCATAAAAGATGGCAAAGTTTTCAACCAGACATCAGAAAAATACTGCTTTATCACAACCATCCTCCACTACTGAGTCATCCAGCCAGAGCACGGATCTAGATCAGCATTACCCGGGCTTAAAGCTGGACAGTCATTAACTCTAGACCACATTAAATATTTAGAGATTTGAGTCTAGCTTGTTTTAGGTTTTAAACTGATATCATGACCTACTACATTTTTGATCTTCTTTGCGCTGTATATACTACACACCACAAAGATTCATACTTAAAACTGGATTTTATTTCATGTCAAATGCATGTGGGTTTTTTGTTTTTTTTTTTGCTATCATGGCCCATTTTTCCAGAGTGTATGATGAGGAATGAATATGTGATTAAGTGAATATGAACCTGTAGGTTGTGTCCACACTAAAGTTAGCAGCTGCCAGGTCAGTGGGCGGAATCCAGGCGGGTAAGGACGAACCCGAAACCCATTTGGTCCACTCAAAGAGTCCAGGTTCGACTCGTATTTTAGTCTTCCCATCCTGCTGAAGCCCTGAGAGAAATAATAGGAGAGAGAGAGAGAGAGAGAGAGAGAGAGAGAGAGCGGAATGAGTGAGTGAGTGGCATGTAAGAACCTTTTAAAAGCAAAAGAGGGGAAATAGTAACAGAGGAAACGGCCAAAGTGCTTCGTCATTGTGAGTGAAGGTCAGAGGGCTAAATGGAGTGACGGCAAGTGAAAGAGATAATGGCAAGTGTACCTCGGAGGATATTATGGGCTGTCTGAACACATCGCAGGGAGGGTGAGCAGTACACAAAGTCAATCACTGTGTGACTCTCAAACAGGGCTTCTCCTATAAAGAACAAAAACACACACATACACACAGTTTTTTCAACAGCATGTATTTAATATCCATCTTTTGTCAACATCATAGTTTTAGTCATATTTTCATTACTGTTAATTACAGTTCTAGCTTTCCTTGGATGAAAGGCTGCAGTAATTTTAGTCACTAAACTGCATGTATTATTACATGTCTTACATTTTTCAGAGCAGGCATTCATTTCCATCTTTAATTCCACCTCCATATCACTTTACAAATGCATTTTTCCCCCCCATCAATGGTTTCCTGATGTGCACTGTGCCTTCGGGGGCTTATTTATTAACATTACTCTACTGAGTTCACAACACTGCAAAATCTTAATAACTGTAATTAATCGCTCCCACTTGAGTGATCTCGGTGGGGTGTATTTTAACACAAAAATAATGTCGCTGCAACTCAAAGGTTGGCAGTGATACCAAGATTGAAATACGGCAGCTGCAACCACAAAGCTTTAACGTTAGATCGGAGAAAGGTGGTGGTATTGGTTACATCCATCAGTGCACAAGCAAACCACAGTGTCACCTGGCACACAATGATGATATTACTACTACATTATATATTTTCCTACAAAGATCGTCTACTGCATGCTAATTACATTTACTCAAGAGTGTTCTACAACTGACAGGAAATTGTGTGCATTGTATGCTTTCAGGCTGATACGGATACGGTTTCTGTATGGTACTGACCTACTAATCGAGCCTGTGTGGATCCAAACACAGTGATAGGACAGTCCTTATCATACTCCCTGTACCCTCCACTCCGCACTGGAAGACTACTCGGCATATTGAGGTTGGATCGGATATAACGACCTGCAACACATTTGCACAGGACACAAGTCATTATTATTAACAACAATAACCAGAAACGAGTCCAATTGTCTTTTAAGATGAGCTTTGTTAAGGAGATCAGTAATTAAGACATTAATATCTCTACTAGTTCTCCTATCCTTGTTAATGCTGGTTATACACACATCAGCCATCACATAAAAAAAATAATATTGTACATTTGTACTGCCAAAACAGCTCTAACCCATCAAGGCATGGACTCCACAAGACTTTTGAAGGTGTGCTGTGGCATTTGACACCAAGATGTTAGCAGCAGATCCTTTCAATCCTGCAAGTTGTGAGATGGAGCCTCCATGGATCAGCCTTGTTTGTCCAGAACATCCCACAGATGCTTGATCAGACTGAGAACTTTAAGGCCAAGTTAACACAATGATTTATTTGATATGTTCCTCAAACCATTCCTGAACAATGCTTGCAGTGTGTCAGGGTTCATAATCCTGCTGAAAGAGGCCACTGCTATTAGGGAATACCGCTGCCTTGAGGGGTTGTACTTGGTCTGCAGCAGTGTTTAGGCAGGTTGTACATGTCAAAGTAAGGGTCACGACCCAAGATTTCCCAGCAGAACACTTCCCCAGAAAAGCATGACACATACACCCAGCTGTCCCACATTTAAAAGAAAATGTGATTCTTCAGACCAGTTCTGATGCTCGTGTTCCGATTGCAGGTGCTTTCCGCAGCGGTCAGGAGTCAACATGGGCACTCTGACTGGTCTACGCTAAGCAGCCCCATACACAGCATGCTGCTATGCACTGTGTGTTCTGATGCCTTTTTACCTCCTACCATAGCCATAGACTGAAATATTGTATATAAAGACAAGTAAACAGATCCATAGTGCTAAGACCAGAGAACTGGAGAAATGCACAGTGGGATATGCACAGGAAATGGTGACAGAGATATACAAGTGAAAAACAAAGCAAGGGCAACTGTCAGCAGTGGACAAGCTCATCTGCAACATGATTACATGTAAACATCCCCTGACCCATGAACTCTGACCTTTGGCATCGAAGCACTGGGTAATCCAGTGTTTTCCAAACACCACATCCATCCTCTCACCATGGCGACACACAAACAGTGTTCTTTTGGGCAGTCGAGACTGACTATTGGTCCGCAGCATCTAAGAACAAAGACGGAAGGAGTCACATTGGCTGTATAATGAGAAGTCCTTCACTTACAGTATTGTATAACAGACACTATTTTTTTAAGGTTTTGATTCTAATTTTCTGACTTTTCCGTCATCTAGTTGATATCTAATTAATTTGATTAAAGACAATGAATTATTCTAATTAATTTGTGTAAAGCAAAGAAACATTTTAAAAAGAATGAAATGCTTTAAATGATTTGCTCAGTCTTTAAATCCTCAGACAGAAACTTCTCACAACGTTAATAAGCTAGTTATCTAAGTGAAAAATTCATGGAGTTCCTCAGTATGCATATATAAAAACCCTAGATATATAACCCATTTAAATATCTTCATGCACACTACGGGTGAATCGTGTGTTTCCTACCTGCATCGGATGACAAACAACACTCAGAGGATGTTGTTCCATTAAGCTGTGGTCATCTAGGAGACGTCCGTCCAGCTGTCCATCAAAAAAAGGCCCGCCTACTGCACCACTGCTTACAGTTGGCGAGGTGCAGTTGAGGAAGGAATGGGACCTGTCAAAAAAAAAAAAAAAATCAGGAACTAATTAGATGCAAGCACTCGGTACCTGTTCTATTTCTGCCAGTAACTGCTTAAAACAACTCACCCATGAAGGACCCATGTGTCGCACTCGTCTGCTCGGTTGACATAGTTCTCCGGCAGCAGGCCAGAAAGCCCCGTGCCCATTGATGTGCCATAAACCCATCCTTCACTGGCACTACCCTGCTCCACTGGAGACATGAAGATGAAGTCTCCTGGCACCAGTTCTAGCTCATCCTCATTCTGCGGAGTGTATGGATACATCACCCGCAACGTCTGTACGGCAAAAAAACACACAGGTCATATAAGGGGAACATTATGTGTAGAAGATACTACTTTTATCAGGGTGGGAAAGTCAGCAGCCCTGGCACACAGGAGTAGCAGATGTCATGTCTGGGAACGTCTAATTGTTTTTTATTTACAGCTGAGTAGCAGACAAGTAGGATAAACAATCAGAAAAAGAAAAATAACATACTCCTTTATTGACTTCTGCAAAACAAAAGCTTTCATTTGATGCAGACTATGTTTACACATAACATGATGTGTTTTAATTAGTAGCCGGACTCAATAGCTTTTATGTGCAACTCAAGGACAAAACACCAAACCCCATAGACAAAACACTGGTCAATGACTGGCTGACTTGTGCTACATAATCATATACTCATAACTACTATTTATCCTAATCTGTTACATTTCCTGCAACTGAAACATGGTCCTGGGCTGCACATTGGCGCTTTCGCTGCCCAGTGATACTGTTCTGAATCTAGCATATATGACTATGCAGATTACTTAAAAATGAATAGCTCAGTTCGCATACACTTTTCATTTTGAGCTTCTCTACTTTTGAGGTTGGGCATAAACATTGCTGAATAGGAAAAATCTCCAGCATGGGATCAAAAGAGAGAAAAGCTCAGAGCATTATGTGTAATCTGCTCATAAAAACTCAAGGTAGTCAAGTAAAAGCTCAAGTAAATATTCAACAGTGAAGTGAGAACTCATTTCATTAATATCCTCAAGATAATCACACCTGTAACCATCCATTCATTCATTTATTTATTTTCTGTACAGGGAACCACTAAGAAACTCTGGTTATAAGGCAGGGGACAC
The DNA here is from genome assembly GCF_019097595.1 of Hemibagrus wyckioides. NCBI lineage: Eukaryota > Metazoa > Chordata > Actinopteri > Siluriformes > Bagridae > Hemibagrus > Hemibagrus wyckioides. The sequence goes on along the minus strand of NC_080737.1, from coordinate 11,740,830 downwards.
CATGGAAGGGGTATCCATCACAGGGTATACACATACACACCCATTCACACACTATGACCAATTTAGAGAAGCCATTCTCTATATAATATAATGCATGGCTTTGGACCAGGGAGTACCTGAGGATATCCCAGAAGCACAGGGAGAATATGCAAGCTGAGAGGTGAAACCCAGAGGTGAAAAGTAAGCGTGGTAACCACTAAGCCTAATGCCCACATTTTCCTAACCATTCAACAAGATATTATAGATCATATTAATGATGCAGTGTTTATCAGCTTTACTCCATTAACAGGTTTATTGAACAGTTTAACTCCTTACAAGCTACTCGATTGAAAATGTCACAGCATTTCACCTTGTAACTGATGCAGTAATGGAGTTAAACAAATAACTTCACTGTAGTGTTACACTACAAAACTCTCACTGATTCCAAGTGATGATAATACAAGAGCTGAGTGATCCGATTGTATTGAGGATCTCTGTAATAATGATGTTCGCTGATGTATTTTGTGCGACTTCACGGCAGCTGGAAAACGTAATGCACTTATTAGTTTAGTATACATCAGACTTACAGAATTTTCTTTTATTAGCTAACAGCTTTCCCCTTATTATAGTATAGATCTAGTTTGAATACCGGTATTGGCTGCTTCTGAGGTTATGCTTCAGAACCACAGCATGGTCTCATCTGGAGATATCACAGACACACTGAGACATCAAAGTGCTATAAATGTATGGTGCAGGCTGCCAAAAGATGTGAGACAGATCTGATTGAAATGAAACACTGACCGGAAAGGCTAACCACTTCGGTCTATCCTGGCTGATCTATAGATAGAACTGAGCAAAGAGGGGAACGGATAACACACTAAAAGCACCTTTCGTGATAGCAGATAAAGAATCTAATAAATGCTTCAGGTCTGGGAAGAGATAGATTTATACCTCGTGATTAGCGAATCGGATGTCTCGTGAGAACAGGACAGCGAGCCAATCGCAACCCAGTGACACGTCCACTCCTCTAGCCAGCTTTTCCAATGAGCTTAGGTGATTGGTTGGGAAATGGTAGGCCAGAGTTACATGAAGCTGCTTTTTATGTGGCTCCACATGGACGTCTGTGTGGTGAAGAGAAGGAAAAAGAACGTCATAAAAAACACTTCCATGTGTAATTGGGACACTGTTGGGTCATTATGTTTCCTGTGTAAAACTTTATATTCTTTATGTATATCTACCACTCCGTGATGCTGAGGATGGCTCCACACGGATAGCCTAATGATTCATGAGATTACTTAGAAACCAGGAAGTTGGCTTCAGACTGCAAAGAGATTTGCTATCATTGCTTACAATTACAGTTACTGTGATAGCTTTAGGACTACATTTTCCACAGAGTGGTCCATCAGTGAAGAGTTGTTAATAAGTTCTGCTAAATAGACTTAATGTTAAAACTAGAATGAATGGTTTCCTTTCGAGTCTGGCTCCTTTCAACGTCTCTTCCTCATATTGTCTCGGAGGTATTACTCAACACCGGCGCCTCTGGCTTGCCCATTAGGTTCAAAATGATAAATTTACACATTTTTATCCTGAGTTTATGTATTTCTCTAAAGCTGCTTTGTGGAAAATGTCCATTTTTAAAATAGCTATACAAATAAAAATTGAATTAAACCTATTCAAATATGTGTATCATTGTATATTTATTGATATAACAATTTACAAGACAGGTTTAGAGAAATTTGTTTGTGGGTAGTGAAGTATAATAAATCACAGGAATAAATCCCAATGCAAAGCAGAGTTACTGTTACCGCTTCAAAAGTTGATTATGTTCCAGTAACAGGAAACAGGTGTTAGCCCTCTTGTACCACAACAGTTTGCCAGTGATTAACATCTTTAAGTCCGTCCTCTTTAAAAGCTTCTAGTTACATTTAATGTTGTAAAATGAGACAGGTTGTAGCCACTCTGAACAATCAATTCCTCGCTATAGCCTCTCTTTCTCCTGACGTTAATAAGACAAACAAAACCCAGGATTCTAGGATTTTCATTTAAGAAAATGAAGCCCCCAATGAGGGTATAATAAATAAATAAAAAAATAAAATAAAATAGGTAAGGTTTGACTAACAGGGTAGGATGGTAAACCTATTGCAGAATTCCACTGTATTGCATAGATGTGTATAACATTTGAGTACTGAACAAGCCAAATACGAGTATTCCTGATCTCTCTCACACACACACACACACACACACACACACGTCCGAAGGAGGAGCCGAATTCTACTGCCATTTTCATATGAAATTTTAAGGGGACTGAGGTGATCACCAATTTGTGTACAGTTCGGAGAGCTTTTGGAGAGTATGGAGAATTTTTAGGAGGGCTGAGTAGAAATGTTAGGGGGGCTAAAGTCCCCCTAAAAATGGCCTAGCGATGCCCACGATAAATGGTATAGAAACCTATTCTTATATAAAGCTTCCTTACATCAACTCTTGTACATTTTTCTTTGTTAAATTCAGTTTAAAATATTTATAAATGCTGTCATATGCTGTCCATGGAGGTTATATCTTTTATAATATTTTAAAGATAATGGTATTTGTCAGTAATAATGGGACTCTTATGTTTAGCCTGATCTCATTCCAAACATGATTATCCACCACACACACCACATGTTCGGAGTCTTCAGTCAGTTTTAATATCAGCACAATATTATATTACAAGTATAATATATAATTATAATATAATACAAGCCCTGGCAAAAAGTATGGAATCACCACTCTTGGAAGATGTTCATTCAATTGTTTAATTGTGTAGAAACAAAAAACAAATCACAGACATGCCACAAAACTATTTTCATTTAACATTCCAACCCTCTGGCTTTATGAAACACCTATAAAAATGAAAAAGAAAGAAAATTGTAGTCAATTGCAACTGTTTTTACAGATCAAACCGAGGAAAAAAATATGGAAATCACTCAATTCTGAGGGAAATATTATGGAATCATCAAACAAAAACACCACTAGTACTTTGTTGCACCACCTCTGGCTTTTATAACAGCTTGAATTCTCTGAGGCGTGGATTTAACTATCGACAAACAGTATTCTTTATCAATCCGGCTCCAACTTTCTCTTATTGCAGTTGCCAGATCAGCTTTGCAGGTTGGAGCCTTGTCATGGACCATTTTCTTTAAATTTCCACTATTTGCAGGCCATGCCATTGACATTATATGTCTTTCTTGAAGGAAAGTTTTCACAGTTTTTGCCCTATGGCACGATGCATTATCATCCTGAAAAATGATGTCATCATCACCAAACATCCTTTCAGCTGATGGAATAAGAAAAGTGTCCAAAATCTCAATATAAACTTGTGCATTTATTGAGGATGTAATGACCGTCATCTCTCCCATACCTTTACCTGACATACAACCCCATATCATTAATGACTGTGGAAATTTGCATGTTTTCTTCAGGCAGAACAGCACCAAACAAAAGTTCCAGCATCATCACCCTGCCCAATGCAGATTCATGATTCATCACTGAATATCACTTTCATCCAGTCATCCACAGTCCATGATTGTTTTTCTTTAGCCCACTGAAACCTTGTTTTTTTTCTGTTTAGATGTTAATGATGGTTTTCGTTTGGCTTTTCTGTATGAAAATCCCATTTCTTTTAGGCGATTTCTTACAGTTCGGTCACAGACATTGACTCCACTTTCTGCCCATTTGTTCCTCATTTGTTTTGTTGTGCATTTTCTGTTTTCAAGGCATATTGCTTTAAGTTTTCTATCTTGACACTTTGATGTCTTCCTTGGTCTACCAGTACGCTTCCCTTTTACAACCTTCCCATTTAATTTGTACTTGGTCCAGATTTTAGACACAGCTGACTGGGAACAACCAACATCTTCTGCAACATTCCGTGAAGATTTACCTTCTTCAAGAAGTTTCATAATCCTCCTTCTTTGTTTCAACTGAAATCTCTCGGGTTAGAGCCATTATTTATGTCAATCAGCTTGGTTCAACAGCTCACTAAGGTGCTAAGCACTCTTTTTTAACTGCAGACTAATCAGCAGATGTAATCGGATACAGAACTGCCAAGTACATGGTGATTCCATAAAACTTTCCTCAGAATTGAGTGATTCCATATTTTTTTCCTCGGTTTGATCTGTAAAAACAGTTGCAATTGACTACAAGTTTCTTTCTTTTTTATTTTTGTAAGTGTTTCATAAACCCAGAAGGTTGGAATGTGTTGTGGCATGTCTGTGATTGTTTTTTCTTTTTCTACACAAACAATTGAATGAACATCTTCCAAGAGTGGTGATTCCATACTTTTTGCCAGGGGTTGTAGAAGTCATTAAACATTTTCGAGATTCAATGATCTGGACTACTTCAAATCATTTAACTATCAATGATGTACAACAAAACTGACATTGTCACAGTTCAATACACTCACCTGCTTTGGCCGTAGCCTCAGAGGCAAAATCAGCCGCGAAGCCCTTGAGCACTTCAGCTACTTTCTCCTCAACAAAGAGGCCAATGAAGTTAGAGGAGATGTAGAGCTCCAGTGGGAGGGGGGAAGGGAAACGGCCTCGCCACTGTCCCACGACAGTCTGCAATGCCTCACACAGTGCCTCGGCCTTAGCGTCTGTACACTGGACAAACCAACATAAAAATGTGTATAACAAACACACAGAAACCCCACAAACAGAATATATGACGGAAAGCTAACCATTAATTGAAGTATAGAAGTATAGTATTACTGTCCCAGTGAAAGACACACCCACAACTCAGTTATCACTTCATTAAAAATCTCCTGGTACTTTATGCCCTGTACAATGAATAACAGCGAATTTAGCATTGGTCACCTCATATTTTGTGAAATAGGAAATCCTGGACAACTGCTTATGAAATGTCCCGGTAAACTTTCTTTCATTTCATTGTCTGTACCGCTTATCCGATCTATCCTCAGGTCATCGGACATCAAGGCAGGATGCACCCTGAACACACCCTGGACGGAGTGCCAACCCATCACAGGGCACACATACTCACGCAATCACATACTACGGGCGATTTAGAGACTCCAGTCAGCCTAGAAGCATGTCTTTGGACTGTGGGAGGAAACCCACCAAGCACGGGGAGAACCCCGGTAAACTTATAAAGCAAAATCAATTGCAATATCTTTAACCTGCATCTTGCTCATGAATTTTTTAAATCATAGAAGCAGAGTTTAATTAATAATATTTTTGAGAAGGATTTCACTTTTCTCAATAAAGTCTACTTCAATTTACCATTTTTCATTTTCATAATTCTGGAACTGAATGTATTGATAGCACTGGTACCAGCACTGTGTACAAATCTTCACTGGTTCACTAGCATTTAATTAAATATTATTTAGAGTCCCATTAGAATCTGAGAACTGCTTAAATAAAATGATTTAGATTTATGCTGAAAGACTTTTTACTTGATTCATTGCCATTCTGTATCTTTATATATACATTATTCCTGTAGCACATTTATTACTTAAAAGAACATTTAAGTTATTTAACTAATTTTATCTTAAAAAAAAAAAAAAAAACAATTGCAAGACCGTGTAGATGTAATATACAATATAAGGCTAAGGCTGGCTACACACTAGAAAATTTTATTCTTGATTTGGGGCCCAATTTGCCCCTCCAGTGATTGCAGCAGAGATAATTCGCAAGTGTGTGGTGTCAAGATCATTATTTTACTGCTCCAGATTGAGTCAGAGTCTGTCCCCGTTACTACAAACCACAGTCTCCCGGTTTGGTCAAATCATCTAGTGTGTGATTATAATGTTAAAAGTGTTGAAACTGTTCTCATGCCACATTTTTAAAATTGGTTAAGATGTGAAAATCATGTTGTGTGTAGCCAGCCTAAAAGTATATGGACACCTTTACCATCACATCCACACTCCACCATCCACCAGCCTTCCCTAAACAGCTGCCACAAATTTTCTAGAATGTCTTTGAATTACTTCCCCTTCACTGGAACTAAGAAGACCAAACCTGCTCCAGCATGACAATGCCCCTGTGCACACAGAAAAGTCTATAAAGACATGCTGTTCCAAGGTTGGACTGGAAGAAGTCGAGTGTCCTGCACAGAGCCCTGACCTCAACCTCACTGAACACCTTTGGGATGAACTGGAACATTATCTACATGCCAGGTCTCCTCATCCAACATCAGTGCCCGATTTCACTAATCACTCTTGGTCAAATACCTTTATAGTCTATTTCTTCATTAGAACACTTCTAATAAAAAGCAACAGTAAATGAGACTGACCATGAAGAACTGGCAGAGCGTGATGTGGGGGAAGATGTTATGAGCTTTGTTCTTGCCACACATGGCGCGACTCTGCTGCCAGAACTGTGTAAGCTGATGGAGCAGCGGCCCGCTCGGGCGAAGGTACAACACAAACTCCCTTGGCAAGGGGTCATCAAGAAACGGGTCATCCACATGAGAGAATAACCTGCAAGCAGAAAGAGAAAAGGAAACTTCTGGATTGATATATTAGAAGACGAGTTTCTGCTGCCTGTTTTGGGGTGATCATGATCAGCATGAAATTTCTTTTTCATGTCACACTCCACAGTCACTCATATGCAAGTAGACACTCAAGGCTTTTGTACTTTTTCCTAAATATTTCTGTTTTAACCTACCCTACTAGGCGCAATATATTCATAGAGAAGACACAATGACATCAAATCCATTTCTACTCTCTGAGATGCCCCGAGTGCTTGTCCATAAGCATCTAAAATTAAAAGGTGTCATCTTCAACCACTAAAATTCTGTTTAGGGTTATCCCAACAGAGGAAAAAAACATCTCACACTGAAAGATGACAAAATTTCTATTAAACTGGCAGTCATAAAATAATTTATTTTTGTTTATACTGAGTGAAAATGTGTAGTGTACCAGAGGAGTTAAATGAACTGTGAAATTGTTCAATTCACAGGATTTCACTCATTTCATGAACGTCAGAGAAGCAGTACGCATCAGCAGGGGGCAGTAGAAAGCCAGGAAACGAAGGAAACACAGGTAGAACTTTGAAAGTGACCTGTGACAGCTACAGGGACAGAGACCTCTTTTTGGATTCGCATCTGATTTTGCTGCAGAAAATCTGAAATCTGAACTGAAATCAACAACAGCATCCGAAAACGTCTAACTGATATTCAAATCTCGTGTCATGTCCAATAGCACAAGATATTCCTCCCTCAAAATAACACTGAGCAGAAACATTCTGGACAAACGGATACGGGACTGGTTTCTGAGGAAGTGTTATTACACAGGCTTACCTGAGGTCAAAGTGATTTCAATGGAAAGAAATTTCTGGAAGGATCCTCATCAGGGATACTTCAGAGTGCGAATTATACAGCACAGGGGGTAAATTAGCCGGTGAATTAGCTTGTGAGAATGACTCATTCAATTTTTTTTTTGCAAGACACATTTCTACACCTTCACCTTTATTACAAAACGCAAGCTCTATGAATAAACATAAATATACAATCGCAATACATCCTCTTGCACTGCTAAATAGCTAGTAAACTACCTGCTAGTAAGCTAGCTTACATTTGTTACAGGTTCTAAAATAGGCGATTTATTTAACAACAATCTGTCAAAACATTACAATGTATGTTCATTACTAACACTGAACAAATATTCTAGGTTTCTGGACAGACTGCTACTAAAAATGTTCTTGCTCTTTTATATCAGATGTGATAGGCGGAGTTTGTAGTACAGGATTAGCACACTGCTAACCAAGTCTGCGTTTAATGCTGGGGTTGTTCCCAACAAACTATATTTAAATCAGAAACAACCCGCCAAGATGTGATAATCATTTCACAATCTGTTTCTGGGTTTTTTGAGGCACTTTTAATATGACCTTTTTTGCCTTGTAGTGCCTAGCCAGATATTTTATTAGCTAGCTACAGCACTATTAGCAAACACAGAAGGTGTCATGTAATAAAGCAGCACCTTCCACAAGCATATGAAAGTATAGTCAAGTGGTGTGACAAATTCATTTAGAGAGTACTTTAAGTGCATAGATGTATTTATATTAAAAGGCTAAGTTAGCTAGCAAAATTCACTAGCAAATGAATAAATAAATAAATAAATAAATAAATAAATAAATAAATAAATAAATAAATAAATAAATAAAGGGCACGAAGCCTGACCGTTAAGAAACGACAGGGTCGATTATAAGGGTCTCTGAAAATGTAGTTAAATGTATTAAGAATATACAGACATCAAAATGGAGTCGTTATTGTGTGGGATTAAAGTCTTTTTAGGTGTCTGACTCCACAAATTTGTGTAATTCACATCCGGGACAGCATTAGTCTGTTTTAGTGGCAAATCTGCATTTTTACTATGCACACACAACTGATCCGAGGAAAGCTGGAGGACAGATTCATTTAGAATGGAGGGACATGAGTTTGAGGTAGAGTGAAGTGAATGGAGTGTGTTAAGAAGGACTGTGTGTGTAGCAGCTGCACACCGTGATTAACTTCAATGGCCACAGAAGGAGCCCTGACAGACTCATAAAGGCAGCTGGCAAACAGCTCTGTTCACTTTTATCAGGTCATTGGTGGGAGTATATGAACGTGTGTGTGCGATTACTCACCAGTCACAGGCCGCTTGTACATTTCTGCCACCAGTCGAAACCAGTGCTTTCAGCCTGAGAGGAGAGAGAGAGAGAGAGAGCGCAAGAGAGAGAGAGAGAGAGAGAGAGAGAGAGAGATCAGTTCCATTCCTGTGCTGGTCACAAAATCAATAGTCTCTTTTCCGGAGGATGTTTATCAGAACACGAGTGCTCAGGAAGTTAAGATAAGATAACAGGCATACCTCTGCCTTCAGCAGAGTATGATACAAAACCATATATGAAGTCACCACCATCATCATCATCATCGTCACGTGTACAAGAATTGATTTATAATCTTCAATCTGTTCTGAACACTCATTTACTATATGTGTAACAGTATAGAGGAACAGATCTTATTGAACTGATTTATATTCAAGGTTCCACTAATAAAATGATGCCATACGGTTTGTCCTTTAAAGTTGGACCCAGGGATTTTATTTTGTTTTATTTATTTATTTATTTTTTAATTACTTTCATCACCATATTTAATGAAAATACAAACATCTATTACAAGTTAAATTCTGGTCTGCAGTAAACAGGAGGGAAAAAAAAATAATAATATGATTCACCAACATCCAACCACTCAGGACAAATAAACCTTCATAGTTTTCAGTAAGGGCTAAGAGACTGAGATGCGCAGAAAGCATTTCTGTGCTGATTTAGAAGCATCAGGTCTTGACCATCCTGGCAGCAGCAACCAGGTTTGAACTGGAAATATCCTGGGATTTCGCAGAATTCATAATCGGCCTCTCCAGGATTCGGCAAACGCAGAAATGAACACAAAAATCAAGCAAACTCTGCAATGTTCACAGGAGCTTGCAATTTTTTTGAAATTATAGCAGATTTTTTGCACATTTGGGCCAAGACGTGATATGTGAACATGTATACAGTTATCATAGAAAGTAATTACATGCGTCTTTACTGGTAGGAGTTTAAAATATGAATCCTGTGCTTGCAATTTAACCAATTCAGTAGTTTTCCATTAAAAAAAAAGCACTACAAATGCAACAACAATCACAAAAAATCTCCTGAAATCATAGAGGGACTGAATAATGTTTTCAATCTTCACACAAGCTTCTGAAATCACAGCCACAAAACAGCCCCAAAGCATCAGTGAGCCATCCCAGTAATATACACTGGGGTACAACTCCTTTTTCTTCTCCATAATCCACTTTTGTGTCCAAATATGCTGATGGTGTGCGCACACACACACACAAAATGTTTGACAAAGTTATGGTCTCGTCTGTCCGCAGCGTACACTGCCAATTTGTGTTCTCTCAACAATTTTGTGAGGTTCAGGCACTGCATTTTGGGAAATGGAAGGGAAGGGTTTTTCTTTATTGCAACACTCCCAAACAGCTTGTAGCAATAAAAGCGCTGATTAACAGTTAACTCTTTCCACTATACGCAGGACAAGTTCCTAATAATACCTTTTTCATTAAATATATTACACACATTATTTCAATTGGACCATTAATTGTTGCCAGCAGTCGTGTACGACCATTTGTGTTTTGGTCATGATGACTTCAAGCTCTAAAATACTTGAATTACTTTTAGACAAACGTATATGTGAAAGTCATAAAATTAGGATGAATAATTTCTCCTATATTCGCTTGTTGTGAGCTTATTTTAACTCTTGATATTGATAGCCAACAACAGAATTCCTCACGAATGACAATTTAATACACTTATTCAATATATTCCTTAGGAGTATCAAGAGATTTAAGCATGGTCAAGGGCGAGTCTGTGGCCCACACACACACACACACACACAAAATCAACCACACAATGCCACTGACTTTTTACATGAGACTTTTTCAAACCCAGCACTTTGTGAAGTATACACTCTGTGTCACTGTTACCTAGTCGCTCCCAAACAAAGACATCTTGCAATAGTCATCCTTCTACCGCCTTTCTGGTTTTCTCGTTTTGCTCTTGCCTTGCCTAATTCACGTTGTGAATAATTCAATCCTGAATAAAAATCTAATACAAAACAAAAGGAGTATCTAGTTTTGACAAAGAGAGAGAATACTGTCATTATTTATTTCATCCTGTTAGAACAGAAGATCTGGACAGAAGTAAGTACTGTATATATTCATTTGAGTGTAAGAGAACACAAGACTCTGAAACTATATAGTATAGTGACTTCTGGTTTATTTACTCAAGAATCTATATATAAAATACAGACACTATTAAAAGGTTTATATTTTTGTCTTAATCTGGAAGTGAAACAGCACAGAAACATCAGTTAAAACTGAAAATATCTGCACTGTGACATTACAGGGCATAGCTGACTCGCTTATGAAACCCAATCTCTGAAAAATTATCCAATTTCTGAGTTAACTGATCCAGGTGATCGGATTGATTGAGCAGAGGAATTTATTTATTTATTTATTTATTTATTTATTTATTTATTTATTTATTTATTTTTGCTCCAAGCTTACTGGAGCGGTGAGCATTTCTGCGCTGTAGGTGAGAGAGAGAGAGAGAGAAAGAGAGAGAGAGAGAGAAAGAAAGAAAGAAAGAAAGAAAGAAAGAAAGAAAGAAAAAGAAAGGGGAGGGGAGTGATTTTGCTCTAAGTGGGGTGTAGAGAGTGCTGACCACAAAGGAAATGTGTCAGAGGGCGAAATCTTCTTCAGAAAAATGATCAAGCAAGCCCTAGTGTCTATGTAGAGCATAGCGGGGGTTCCTAAAAAGGGCGTAATTACGACTGATGTGACACATATGGCCCACATTAGGGAGGGCTCTCACACACGTGCAGATACGAACACACAAAGAGACAGTTCATAGTAAGCCATAGGGGAAGACACAACCCACACACACACACACACACACACACACACACATCATTTCCCTCTAAAGTCTTAGCAGATCCATAATTATAGTGGAAAATGCCACATAAATATGAATCATACTTGAGCATGTGAACATATAAAAAGTACAGTCTAATTGTCTGTAATACTCTCCTGTGAAAGATAATGGTGCTTGTCTGGGCAGTATAATTGCATATAATCCAATAGGAGGTTTCACTGAACTGCCCATTTGCTCACGAGTCAGCTGATACTGAGAGTCTTTTTCTCTTTTCTCAGCTTATGAAATTACAGCCTCAAATCTAATTAGTGTCTTTTTATAAAAGCTCTAAAAATCACGTAGGCTCACCAGGCTCAGGGGAGCCAGAGCAGCAGCTCTGTAGATAAAGCCTACAGGAAAAATACACTACCCATGATGCACTGCCTGCTACTTAATGCTCATTGAACAACTGACCTATGTGGAAAGACGCGCAGTACTGAAACCTACACTGATATTTTGAAAGGGCAGATAAAGGGGATAACAAAAACCACAGCAAAATTACACATGATCCTTTCAACGTTGCCGTCAAACCTCCCGAACTACTCTTCCCAGAATTCCACAGGAACACCCATCTCGCTGTCCTTTCAAAATAAAAACCCAAATCATGGCATCCTGAACTACAGCACCCACAATGCACAATTCAGTCCAGAGCAGCAGAATATTCGGTCTGCTCCACCCGAGGAGCAGTAATCTGGAGTGGTAACATGAGCTGTAATGGCAAGAAGAAAAGAAGGCAGGCCAGGAATAAAACGATCTGGGAACACCACCGCTTAAAAACTTGTGTTGAGCCACACACACACACACACACACACACACAGTCTAACCGAAGCAAGATACGCAAAGAACAAAAGACAGGAAATGTTTTGTAATCAGTATAATACACCAGCATTCAGAGCGTTTCTCACCACAAATGAACAAAGAGTCAGTCGAAAATGTCAGACTAGGAGGGAAAAAAATAAGGTTAAACTACAATAAGTTCTTTTACTTGTGTGTACTATTCATTGTTTGGCTAGATACTTTATGACTAGGGTTCGTAGCTGTGAAGCACTCAGGCTGCTCTCTCAGCCTGGTGTCCATCAAAAACGCACCATGTTATTGATCTCATCACGAGCAGTGTGCTCACTGACAGCAGGCAGAAATGCAGTGAGTCATGATCAGCACTTTTGTCCATGAGGTTCAATATGAGGAGAGATGCAACATGATAGGATCTCTAAGGTTATTAAAAAAAATAGAGAGAGAGAGACAAAAATCTACCCCCTTGTAAATATTTCACCTTGGGATTCGTGCCATATTTTGATGGATCACTGTTAAGACAAAATAAATGTTACAAAATTTTCCTTAGCCTATTACATTAGTAGACTGGTTAGCTAGTTAGCTAATCAATTTAGTTAACTAGCTTGTTATATGTGAGTTGTGGGGGTTTTTTCTCCTGGATACGGAGAAAGTATACAATGCACAAACACAATATTTTTAATGAAAAAAAATACACTTAAAAAGACTCCCTTTTTTTATTTCCTAATCCTAAACCGTTCAATACAGTTTGCATTTTCGCAAATGCATAAATAAATAAAATTTTAAAAAGGGGGGCGGGGTTAATACTGTAAACACAATGTGCTACAGGTTCACCATATCTTTATGTATTAATTTTTTTCTTTTTTTTTTTAAAATTCTTCCAAAAATCTGACCGAATAATCCAATAGAGCCCTAAAGTGGCTATACTGCCCATGTCTCACACACCCATTCACACACTACAGACAATTTAGAGATGCCAATCAGCCTACAACAGATCTCTTTAGACTGGCCAAGGAAACTAGAGAATACTGAGCAAACCCCCAAAGCAACCCCTAACACCCAAGGTGCAAGGCAAATGTGATAACCACTAATAGCATCGAGTTGCATTATAACACCTTTAGCAACAACATTTTTGACGCATCAAAAGTATAAAAATGATAGCATATAAAAATAATTTGAAAATTGAAATTGCTTTGCAAAACAAAACTACCAATCAGGCATAACATTATTAGCATAACACTGGTTATCTCCTCATCATGGCACCTGTTAGTGGGTGGGATATATTAGACAGAAAGTGAACATTTTGTCCTCAAAGTTGATGTGTTAGAAGCAGGAAAAATGGGCAAGCGTAAGAATTTGAGCGAGTTTGATGAAGAGCCAGATTGTGATGGCTAGATGGTGTTCCCGGTCTGCAGTGGTCAGGATCTATCAAAAGTATCCTTTATGTCCTGTAAGTATCCTTTACATTAGGTGGAGGTACTACCTCGCAACTTACAGGACTTCTAACATCTTGGTGCCAGATACCACAGCACACCTTCAGGGATCTAGTGGAGTCCATGCCTCGACACGTCAGGGCTGTATTGGCAGCAAAAGGGGGACCAACCCAATATTAGGCAGGTAGTCATAATGTTATGCCTGATTGGTGTATGCTGTCCATTTTATGACTCGCATACCTGCCCCATATACTGGACCTGACAAGATGGTCACCCGCAGGCACCTTGCCCAGGCTCTGAGGGTGCAACCTTAAGAAACCCTAACAGGGAACACCTAGCCTTTTTTGTGGGCTTCATAAAGCTCTTCCACCAGACCTACAGGGAACACAAACTCTTTCTGACATAGCCTCGAGTAAATAAACCAGTTTACTTTGACAAGGTCTCAGCTGTGCCTGTTTTCTTGGTGCCAAGTCAAAATCAGTTAAGATCATTTAAGGCTGTCAGATAAGGCTGACAATCTTGTAGACAGAATATCAAGATGTAACCAGGGTGGAAAGGTGCTCAAGGGCTAGAGGTAGCATTCCAGTTATTTGTAGACTGGCTGTTTTGTGATGATCTGAAGTGGACCTCAGTTACACACGTGAACATTCAGTAAGTAGGAAGTTTACTGGTCAATCTGCATCTCTAGACTCACTAAAGTATGGTCAAAAGCTATGATAAAACCAAAACACATTACAGTACAGGCAGTGGAAGTGACATTTCTCTGCATGGTTTCAGGACTTAGTCATGTTTTTCCTCTTCTTCTGTCAACTTTTGGGAAACTTTGCCCACTGTATCACTGACAGGAAAGGAACCAGCCCTTGTGGTCTTTTGCTGTGTTCACTCTGACATGCTTTTCTGTTCACTACAAGTGTAAAGAGTAATCATGCGAGATTCTGGGTCACGAGGACTTCCTCTTAGCTCGAACTAGTCTAGACACTCCCATCTGCACTCTATCATCTAGACCTTTCCACCTACAGAACTGTCGCTCGCTGGATGTTTATTTTTTTCGCACCGTTCTGTTTAAATTCAGTTTATTTGTGCATGAAAATGCCTGGAATTCATCAGTTTCTGTAATTCCAGACTCAAGGCAAGCTAGCCAGCTAGTGTTAGCTAACTAGCTAGAAAAACAAAGCGAAAAGGATCAGAGAACAAAATACAGAATATATCAACAGCTACAGTATATTTGCTGACCTACAACAAACTGTTGCTCACGCAGTAGCTTGTAAAAACGTATTTCGACATGATAGCACCCCAAAAAAAGTCCTAAATATCATTTATTTCCATGTGCTGAATGTTCATCTCTGAACACAATAAATGCTGTAATGGAGACTCTATGAGCCATCACTAATTGTGCAACTGCACATGATCTCCATTGATTCATTTTGTGTGGGCCTTTATTCAGACACTGGGAAAGCTTAGTCTGTGTGTGTGTGTGTGTGTGTGTGTGTGCTGTAGCCACTCAGGTCAGAGTTCATGCTCAGTCATTCTATATTTAGTCAGGCATTCGCCAACTCTCCCTGAGGCACATCGCTCCATGCTGCCTCATTGCATTCTGGGACAGGGAAACACCCCTGATACATGGCCATATGGCCAGATGTATAACACACATACACAGAGAGAGAGAGAGAGAGCAGATACACAAATATGCACACTGTCAAACAACTCGGAGAAACATACGAACGCAAAGAACATGATACACAGTCTGATGAGGTCCATGTCACATCCACATGCTAGCACGCTATCCGCCTTCAGCCACACAGACGCTACTGCTAGCAATATTATCCGTTTGTCACAGATTATAGTATTAAATGTTTAAATTAGACCACTTGTACATTAGAATTGTCTTTTTTTCTCTCTCCACAGCACCATGTTGTATTAGGATCTAGATAAAAGAAAAATTCTAGGCAAATCTTGAAATTCTCCCCACTCTTTTGTGAAGAAATTCCGAGTTCTGAAGAAATATTACAAGGTGCTGCGTAAAGTTGACATTTCATAGCAGGGACAAGCCCAGAGAACTTAGATAAGTTGAAAGCCAGTATGCTGGCTAAAAGGGTTAATCATCCTTAGCATTGACTGCTGTCTTTTCAAATGAATTATTTTATCGGCGCAAGTTTGTTATAAAATGAGTCAGGACTCTGTTAGCTTTCAGTGAGAGAAGTGTGTTTTTTTCCCTCCTCTGTTAGATAACCTTACATAGAATTTTAGAGGTTGAAGATAAACACCTTCAAATTTTAGCACTTGGGGCATCTCCGAGAGCAGAAACTGGTGTGATCTTAACATTTACTTGGGTAAATAACTTTTCTATGAAAATATTGCTCCTAGTTGGCTTGTTTTGCATTCATTCATTATCAATGCTCATGCTTGGTCATGTCCTCGCAGTTCATTAGCGTAATGAACTAGAATCAGCTACCTAAACTCACCTGAGAAACTAAAATGAATGATTCAGTGATGATTTTGCTTGTTGGTAAAAGTGCCACTTAATATGAAAAGTCTGTTCCTACTAACAGTCAGGGATTAAGGCTCAGATTAACAAGCTAGCAGCTTGATAGCTCAGTTAGTATAATGATGACCTGTCGAGGTGGAAGCTCCTAGCGGAAGTGTGTGAAGATTTGTTTTTTTAAACACACTTCTTCCCACTACAATTTTGAAGGAATTTTGAACAATCTTGCTCCTACCGAAAATCTGACCAATCCTACCTCCTCCTGCTACTGGCTTTATCCCAAAGTCTAGTCAATGAATCACATAAACCAGAGCAAACCAGTCCAGAATAAAGCAGATACTGAAGATGAGTGAATAAATGTGGTAAAGACGTTGCACAGAGCCATGCAAGCGAGAAAAAAAAAAAAAAGAGAAAAAAACAACCTCCTGAATCTCCACCTACTCCTGTACATTTTTTTTTTTGGCCCCATGAGTCCTGAAGGTTCTGATTCCCGATGCACACTAGCTGCTAGAACTCAAAGAGAAGTATGCAACACTTCAGATACTATTACAACACCACCCTCATGGCCTTGACATTCTTTTCCTCTTTCTCAAACTGGTCCAACAAATTGAGAAGAACATTAAACGTCTTCGTATGCTGTAACGTTATTATTTCCCTTCACTGGAACCAAGAGGCACAAACCTGTTCCAGCATTACAGTGCCCTGGTGTACAAAGCCAGCGTCATGAAGATATGATTTGCGAAAACTGAAGTGGAAGAACTCGAGTGACTCAGTCATGCAAACTTTATTCCTATAAAATTCTGATGAAGTGCCAGTGAGGTTAGCTGTGTGGCTCCTTGCTTCCTTGCACCTAGCTCCAGTCTGTAATGAGTATAGATTTACTCCCCCCCCCCCCAAACACTTGCCCTGACTGCCTGTGATCAAACCCACCACTATGATGTCTAGCTGTGTTTATTGGATTATCCCAAATAAAGGGAATGTTTTCTTACATCTAGTGTACTTGGCTCCAAAACAATTCAATAATACATGCCACATTAAATTAGAAGGTTTTCATATAGAGCTTAAGTGTGACACAATGATGCTTCCAGAGGGAGGGCTGGATGGATGGATAGGATCAGAATACAGTAACCTATACCAATTAAGAAAAGAAGTGAAAGCTAGTTTACTTAAGTGTCACTTATACTTATACTGGAAGACTATTCCTTTAAACTGAAACAGAAAACACTATAAAGATGTTGCTATGTTGAGAATGGTGTTAAGTGTTCTGGCTACGGAATTAACGTGACTAATAGCTTGCTCCATATTGACACATCTTCAGTAGGGGATTTACCAAGGAGCTTAAAACTCAATGTGTGTGTGTGTTTGTGAGGAACAAGGAAAGAGTGAGCAATTATAGAGAAGCAGAATAGACAGTCTCACAACACACCTGCCACCCACACAAACACATAGATCAAGATGTTATATTTCCACTACACATATACTCATGCTTACAGTACATAGGAAGATCCCTGATCCCTGCTAAGATGCTTGCATGATATATATATATATATTTCTGACAATATTTCTCCTAAATTCAAAATATAACTATTGTTATTTCGAGTGTATATTTAAAGGAAATGACAACACATCAAAATCAATATAAGATCATGCAGTATTAGCAGAGCTTTAATAACTCAAATAAAACAAAATGCAAATCATTTGTAAACAAATTGTGTTAATGCTTTGGCTAAATATCATTAAGAAATCAGTATTTGGTAGAATAACCCCGATTTGCATGTGTTTTGGCTCCATGCTCTCCAACATGCTGTTGGGTAACTTTATACCACTCTTTACCACTCAAACAGCTCAGCTTTGCTTGATGGTTTGTGACCATCCATCGTCCTCTTGATGACATTCCAGAGGTTTTCAGTAGGGTTGAAATCTGGAGATTGGGCAGTGGTCTCTTATTTTTTTTCCAGAGTTATATATAATATATATACACACATACACATAAATGTGTGTGTGTGTGTACGCCACAGTGTGCGCATACCATGAAGACATCAAACACATACCTAAAAAAACAAAGCACAGCCTACACACACTCTCAGAGACACATGAGGCACACACATGACTACACACGGAAATCAACATATTCAACCATCTGGAACTTCAGGCCCCAAAACAAGAACAACATGCTAATCTATGTTCAGCTTTCACACTAAGAATGTTTGTGTGTATGAGCAAGCTTTAATATCTTGGTGGGGACCTCAAAAGGATGGAAATATCTCGCAGCTTTCACCTTACTTTGGCCCCCATAAAGAAAACTGCTTTTTTTAGTATAGATTCAAAATGATGATGATGAACAACAACAACATTAATAACATTAATAACAATAATAATAATAATAATAATAATAATAATAGCACCTTAAAAACAATAGCATTGATTGGCTGCATTATGATGTCATCATTATAATGGAAAGTCCTCACAAAGATAGCAAGACAGACAGACAGGTGTGTGTGTGTGTGTGTGTGTGCACATGCGTGCATGTGTTTGAGTCTCCCTCCCTTCCTCTCCAGTCAGAAATCCAAGCAGGAACTCAATGACTTATTTATAAACTGCATTTCCTGCCCATGCAGTTGGGAGGGAAAAGAAGGCTGTACTTATGCATGCATGCATGTGTGTGCGCATGTGTGTGTGTGTGCGCGCATGTGTGTGTGTGTGTTTTCACTTAGCTGTGATACTCATGAACAGTTAATTTGCACTTGTTTTTTTTTATATTATTTTCAGTGACTTTTGTCCCGGGGTAAAAAAAATAAAAAAATAAAAATAAAAATCAGCTGCTGTTTTTTTTTAATGTAGAGAACAAGAGGTAGCTTTTCTGTGGCTGACCACACAAGCTGTGTGTACTCGCTGTGCCCCCCCACCCCCCCGTCTCCCTCTCTCTGGCCTGTCTGACTGCTTTTGGCAGCCTCTATGAGGAGACACCTACTTCCTGTTTAGTGAGAAATAAGTCAGCATGCGGCCTAACTCAGATGCTTTCTCTGACACGCACACGCACACACACACACACACACAGACAGACAGACAGACAGACCACAGTCGAATCCCCTGACCAGTGGCCTAGTGACCTATGCCCACATGTGTTAGTAGTAGCTGGTTAATCCTAACACTAAGGCAGTTTGAGCGTCATTCGCAAACGAGCAGGTTTAAGTTTAACAACTCAATCAACTTGAACAACTTTAATAGCGGCTGAAATGACCCATCTTTGGCCAAACTGTGAAACAAATGATCTTCTCTTGGTGTGCCATCTTGTTTTGTTTTATTTTAAGTCTAGCTCCAATTAGGTCAACAACATAAGCTGTGCCCGCTGGCAGGTGGCTACCAAATTATTAATTATTCTGTTTCATCTCTCTGAACCAGCAGGTCAGGCCACGTGTGCATTCTTGTGACGATCTTCTACCACTTAGCTCATCGCTTGCCACTTTCCGTTTGAGGACATTCATCTCAACAGGCTTAGAGTGCTCAGTGAAGTTCTATTCACCACAAAGTGAGCGGAGTTTGTATTTAACAAATGAAATGTTTGGTGGTTTCCCTTAACATGTTCACTGTCACCAGTCCCTGTTCCAGAAAAACAGTTCCTGACATGATGCTGCCATCACCATGCTTCACAGTTGGGATAGATGGATGGTGGTCTTTGGATTCAAAGCCTCACCCATGCATATTGCTAATCATTATAGTTTCATTTTTGTTTCATCTGACCAGAGAGCACTCTGCAATATTCTGGTAATCATCTGGCTTTTCTGTATCAGTCTTGGAGTAGGAGTGTCTTCCTGGCATAACGGCTTTTCAGACCACGGTGATGTTAGACTCTCTTAAAAAATGCTCCTTCAGTTGTTTGGAAATTGCTCCTAAAGAGGAACTGGACTTGTTTATGGCAGAGTTGTATATATTTTTCATGTTATCAAAGGCAGTTAACCCTTAATTATGGCAACTAGCCAATCGGAAGCTCTTAAAGAGTCAGTACATCAGTTTCTGGAATCTTCCAGACTGTTTAAAGAAGACAATCAACTTAATGAATGTAAACCTTTATAATCTGATTGAAGCTAGGAATAATTTGGTCATTGCTTTAATCTGACCGCTGATGTGAACAAACTAGACTAGACTGAAAAATGTGTGCTAATATAAAGATTTAGCCTAGGTGTGTATAATGTTTTTTTGTTTTCCCTGTCAACCATAAGATTAAAACACTAATATATATAAAATAATTCACTTCCTTATAGATTCACTGTAGATTCTTTGGCAGGATTGAAGAGAGTATCATACTACAGTTACGGCAACAAGGTGTATCAGAGCACTGGAGAAATAGAAGATCTAATTGGATGGTGTTACTTTCAGGAGATGCTATTGAGTTTTCCTTCCGTTGCACGTATTAAATTGCACCTAAATCCAACTACAGAATGAAAATGTTTGGTAGAAATTTCATTACTAGTCTGCTACACTGCAGCCAGCACTGTAACACTGAGCATTGGATGATTGACTAGATTTGAGAGTTTACATTAAATTTCATGCCAGATTATTTCTGTAAACTCATTCATTGTTTTCTTGGGAAAAAATAAATAAATAAAAACATGGAAATAGCACAATCTCCATTCTTCATTTTCTTTTTCAGCCCAGCGCAGGCTTGTCTATTTTTTTCTCACACCTACTCACACACCCACATTCTTCTATCTTTTTTTTCTCTCTCTCTCTCTCTCTCTCTCTCTCTCTCACACACACACCGCTCTCCTTCTTTATCTTCTCGTGCCGTTTCTTGCCTAGAGAGAAAGTCAGCGTGTGCCATCTCTGCCTGCTTGGCACCAGCTCGGTCCTGACTCCGGTTAACACCACACATCAATCGCTAGTCTCTTATGAAGAGACCTTGTCTGTGTCACATGCTAGCTCTATCTCCCCCCCCCCCATTCATACGCTCGGCCCAGCTCGCTTTTTAAACCATCCTATTTAATTCGTCATGTTTTCAGAGCAAACACTGCTGGGGTGTGGTGAAGCTGCAGAGTGTTTTACTGAACCAAATGACCAAACTTGGCAATCTTTCCAAACCTGTCCCATGACTTAAATTCGAAAATCCTACACTGTTAGGCATGCAGCTAATCGAAGTCTCAGATCTGAGAGCACAAAGAAATGTCTTTGTAAGAAATGTTATAATAATGTTGCAGGAATGCAATAAGAAGAAGAATGCAACTGCAATAATGCAATACGAAGCTAGTATATAATAATGAAATGCTATAAACAATTGTATTAGTAAAGACAGTAGCAGTTACTGTTCGGGGTGGGGGGGGTAGGCTCTGTGTGTGTATATATGTATGTGTGTACCTTTTTATTTCCTGTACACACAAACAAAAATGGATCAGACATTACACAGAGGCTGTATATTAGATCACGGAAATCCTGCAGGCTAGCAATAAAATGACGTTATCTAGTGTAGCTAGCGAGCATTAACTAAGCTGTGAAACACTTAAAACAGGTTTCTTCCAAAGGCATCAAAAGTATGTGAGATGATAAAAGACATATGATGTAAGATGATGAAAGGTGCATGATGTAAGCTCTATCGTATATTGCCGCCTTCTGCTAGGACAATTAACTCCTGACCCGACAATACAAACTACAATGCTCACAATTTACACTGGTAGGCACAGGCACGGTCCAGTGCTTCTCACACACTGGTGATATTTTGCCGGATAAATTGATGACCAACCCAAAGATATCTTATTTATTCATCCATTCAAAGAACTTAAAGGTCGATAGATAGATAGATAGATAGATAGATAGATAGATAGATAGATAGATAGATAGATAGATAGATAGATAGATAGATAGATAGATAGATAGATAGATAGATAGATAGATAGATACTCTAACACATAGCAACAAAGTAACCAGAGATCATTCATATTCAATAAGAGCTGGCCAACTTCAGGCCACATGAGCAACAGTAACCACTGGCAACCAGATGTGGGCGTGTCCATTGTTGTGAGAATTCGAACATGGAGTGCAACACATGATGCTTGGCAAACATACACTGCTATATGTGTTAAAGTATCTATCTATCTTCATATAATGCTGAATTTTTCATACCAGAGCTCTACCTCCAGAATGTTTCATTTTTAGCGCCAAGCAAATGGATTTGGAATGCTAGCTGCACGTTGATACTATGGCATTGGATACTAGGTATTCAATCCCACAACACATTATTATGCAGTGGAATACAAATTTTATTTTTGTAAAAATATGTGGTATCACTTCCCCTATCTACAGCCCATTTGTTCAGGCCCCCTAATGATGCAGACGCTAGCATCTCCAGTCTGACTATTGCGCCAAAACGGCTTTTGTATACACAAAATACCTACGAGATCAACAAAAGGTGCAGGTCATCTTTTAAAGTAATATCTTCCCTATCTGCTCATGAAATCTGAGTTTCGTTTGTGAAGGACTCAACGTGTCGCTTTGGGAACCGTTAACAGCCACAACTCCTGGCGTAACCTGGCCAAGTATTTGAGAAATCACATAGCAAGTACTTCTTTGGGTGTCCCAACAAGGCGACGGTGAAAACCCTGCTGATGTGTTGAAACAATTCCTATCATAGTTCATTTGGTTTATTTATTGCAATGAAACCTTTTTAGTCTGTGTTTTCATTATAAGGAGTCTCTGGTGTGCACAGCTCACATTTTAGGACTAATTAAATTAGTCAAGAAACAGGAAATTCCCCTATTTTGCCCTCAAAACAAAAAAACTTGCTCTGCTCTTCACAAGAGCTGAAAACAAAACCACAAAATATATCTGTAACACTTTCTTCTTCTGGTACTATCGTTTATATGTAGAATTTTAACCAAGTCCTGTAGAATTTCAGCTCGCGCTCATCGTTCATCAGCGCAGCTCTGCGTTTGCGGTAAATGATGAAGCTTGTTGACTTTTATTTTAACTAGAATTCTGTATCAGTCCTATCGTTATCTTTAGGAAATAGATTAAATCCCCATGTCTATATTTATCACAAAAATAGAAATAGTTTTTTTTTTTTTTTTTGAGAAAGTAAGTGTAGAAATGATACCTTCAGTACTGCTAAGAGCATGGTTAAAGCCGAGCTGATGCAGGCCATGAAAGTCAGAAGAAGAAAATGTAAATGAAACAAAGCTTTCACACGATACAGGTACTAACACACGCACTAATTTCCAACACGCAAAAGAAGCCGAGTCACACGTATCTGAGGTGCTAGTAACTTGATTACGAATGTGTGAAGATGTCCAGCTCATCTGGACAGAAGCATGCCAGGATCAGGACCTGGAGTTTAATCTTTAAACAAATTATATAGGAAATGAAAATCAGTTGTCTTGGGCAGATCGAAAGCTGACTTGTACAAGACCACTCCCATCAGGATGGAAATCTTTCACAAATGGATAAACACGATTAACTGTGTATTGATCTGCCTTGACTCGTCATTCTAAAAGATACAAGAGAACACAAACCAGCAAACCAGTCAGTTAAAATGTTCCCTGCAGACACATTTTCCTTTCCCGTGTCACCGGTTGTTAAAAGACAATAATTTAAAGCTTTCATTTTCGTTCTTTTTTTTCCCCCCTTACTTCTTTATTAATCAAAATAAATTATTATCTTTTTTTTATTATTATTATTATTATTATTATTATTATTATTATTATTATTATTAAAGTGGCCCTGCGCATGTTCAGGATATTAATAAAAGCTGCATGAAATAAAAAATGACTACATAATAATATTACTACTACTACTACTACTAATAATAATAATAATAATAATTTAAAAAAAATAATAATTAAAAAATAATAATAATAATAATAAATATTTTATAGATTATATAATACATTATATACATTAATTATAAGTTCAAATGAATAGTATATTCAAATGAAAAAGAGGTCATCTAAAATAATATTTTTTTTTTTTTTTAAATCTAATTGAAAAAAAAAATTAACTAATTTAAGAATAATTGAAAATAATATGCCAATTTAAAAAAAAAAAAAAAAAAAAAAAAAAAAAAACAACCTTGGATATACAATAAAATTTTTAAAAAATAAGAACTTTTCTGCCTAAACACACCAGAGGGATAACTAGCACTTGACTATGTTATGTTTTATTTCTATAAATCTAAATCTATATATCTATATCTATCTATCTATCTATCTATATATATATATATATATATATATCTATATATATATATATATATATATATATCTATATATATATATATATATATATATATATATATATATATATACACACATATACATATACATTATATATATATATATATATATATATCTATATATCTATATCTATCTATCTATCTATCTATATATATATATATACATACACATATACACACACACATACATACATACACACACACACGTTTTGTCACTCGCAAGCAGCAAAATTTTAATTTAATTCTATTCTAATTCTTTTTTACGACTATCCAAATCCCAGTAGTAAAATAGGATTATTTTAATACAATAAGGGGGATAAACGCACATGTATTGTTCAATATGCAGGTCATAAAACATTCCATACACATGCAGTCGAAAAACCTAGAGCACTGAAAATCTATTTTAATGCTGTTGCTGCGGGGAAAAAAAAATTTTTGTTCTGTAGTGGTTTCAATTTTATTTTTAAAATCTACTTCCGCTTCCTAAAAAAGGACCCGAGACGCCAATCCGACGATCTCTAATTACTAATGATCTCAAATCATTCTCCTAACCGTCATATAATTCTTGTATTCACTTTTTCAAAGCTTTTCTTTTATTTCTATTTTTTTTCCAATTGGGTTAGTTTTACACTGAGAGGTGTACACTTCAGTATAGTCGCTTGAGGAAATCCCCGCCAAAAACCCGAAACCAAAACACGAGCAAGCAATTTGTCACATTTAAAATGCAGAACAATACAAACAATAGCTTCCCAGCACAGGAAAAGCCTGCATAGGTTACAGCCATGTGACATAATAATGATCAAGAACAACATGCATGGTTACCTGCTGCATTTGTGGTCAGTGTGCAATAAAATCATACCGAACCCCCCCCCCACTTTTTTTGTTTTACAAAACGGTCAGTGTAGCCACAAAACCAAACCAAGTTCATAAGGTACCTCGATGCTGAGCTTTTTATAAGGAGGAGTTAAGTTTAAATGACTAAGTGATCATTTGTAGACACAGAAATTACACAGAGGCTTTTTTACATCATATAAACACTTTTCTTTTTTAATAAATACTACTCTTTTAGATTGCTTTTAATTTTATGTTATGCTCCTGTAACATTATTTCCATTTTAATGTATATATGTGTTGTTTTATGAGTGGGTGCGTGCATGGATCTGTACATGTGTACGTCAAAGTGTAAACTCGCATCTAGCACATATGGGTTTCTTTAAGTCCCAGCAGCTCTGGTGCACTTGAAAGGTCACAAACCACTTCCTCAAACAGGCCACTTCCTCTCAGCGGACAAACTGCTGCGAGCGTATAGGGAGCCTGGTAGCGTAGGAGGACTGTTTGTGTGTGTATACAGTATGTGTGTGTGTGTGTTTGTGTGTGAGAGAGAGAGAGAGAGAGAGAGAGAGAGAGTCCAAGTTCTTTCATTTTTTTTGTTTCATTACCATGTAGGAAAATACTAAATCATTAAAAAAAAAAAAAAAAAAAAAAGGTCACTCATGTTTTATTGAAACAAATAAAGTGAAGAAAAAAAAAAAAAAAGTCGCAACAGGAAGCGAAAGTGCATTTCGACATATTTTTAAGTCAGACAAGTGGAATCGCATACACATGCTTACTCAGTAGTTATCTTTACTGATTGTGAATAATGATAAGTTTTGAAGAAGAACACGAAAAGTATGAAATTGCAAAAGGATCAAATAAAAAAGAAAATAATAATCCCTGCCCTGTACAAGCTGTGGAGTCTGAGTGTGATATGAAGAGGGAAAAGACTACAGATCAGGCGGCTCATCCTGACGCTGCTACATAAACCTCGTCGAAATGACGTAATATCATCCGAGTCATCATTATTTAAAATAACACACACACACACACACACACACACACACACACACACACACACACAATTACATTTCTGAAACGTTAT